>NC_057813.1:535154660-535323324 GCF_018294505.1 Triticum aestivum | reverse complement strand
GGAGCCGCCGTGCCTCGTAGGAGCCCCGCCGAGGTAACCGTCACCGTCGCCGGTTTTCATTAGAAAACCGTGCGTTCTTTTAGAAACCCTCGGTTATTTTTATTTTAGATTGGTTTTTATTTTTATTTTTTTCGGTTTAGTTATTTAGCGAACGCCCATTCATATGTTCGTTTAAACGAACGGTTTTCACTCGTTAGCCGCAGACAGCAAACGTTCGTTCGTTAGTCTGTTTGTCAGTTTTTTTTTCCAGGGATATTCCACGATTATTTTGGATCGTGATTTCTGCCCTAATTTTCGTTTTAATTTATCTTTTCGCTCGTTTACCTAAGTCAGGCGATTCAAGCGCCTAGATCTTCGTCTCGAAGTCCTCTTTCTGTTTAAATCAAGTTGAACAAGATTTTTATACTTTAAAATTGGACTTAAGTCCAGATTAGTAAATGAACCTTGTTTCTTTCGCAATTTGAGGTTCGTTGCTTCGTTTGATTTGATTCTTTTTGCAAACCGGAGTTCTTAAGTTGAATTTTTTGGTTAGATCTCTTATTTCAGTTTTAACCGTGCTTCTAGTTGCAAACAATGCAACCATAACAACAATCTGTCAAAACAGTACAGTCTGTAAAGAATGCAAGATTCATCATACTTCCCTAACTCCAAAAATTATGAACTAAAATTCCCACTGTAATAAATTTATCAGAGCTTAATATGCAAAATGATTCAACGTTATACCATTCTCTTACTTTTCTTGGGAATTTTTGCAACAGAGGTAAACTTTCTGTTTTCAAACAGCAACCTGTATACTTAGAAAAATAAGCATGGCAAAGGCTATCCTTGACATTTTTATTGAAACTAAAGATGCAAAACATTATTCTAACTAACAGCAAGCAAAAACTAACAAAATAAATTGACGCTCCAAGAAAAACATATATCGTGTGGTGAATAAAAATATAGCTCCAAGTAAAGTTACCGATGAATGAAGACGAAAGAGGGGATGCCTTCCGGGGCATCCCCAAGCATAGGCTCTTGGTTGTCCTTGGATATTACCTTGGGGTTCCTTGGGCATCCCCAAGCTTAGGATCTTGCCACTCCTTATTCCATATTCCATCGAATCTTTTACCCAAAACTTGAAAACTTCAACCACACAAAACTCGTAAGCTCCGTTAGTATAAGAAAATAAATCACCACTTAGGTACTGTAATGAACTCATTCTAAATTCATATTGGTGTAATACCTACAGTATTCCAACTTATCTATGGTTCATACCCTCCGATACTACTCATAGATGCATCAAAATAAGCAAACAACACACAGAAAACAGAATCTGTCAAAAACAGAACAGTCTATAGTAATATGTATCAAACGTATACTTCTGGAACCCCAAAAATTATAAAATAAATTGCAGGACCTGAGGAATTTGTCTATTAGTCATATGCAAAAAAGAATCAACCTAAAAGCACTCTTCAGTAAAACATGGCATCCATTCTCGTGAGTGCTAAAGTTTCTCTTTTCTACAGCAAGATCACATAAACTTCACCCAAGGCTTCCCAAAGGTCCTACTTGGCACTTTATTGAAAGAAAAGCTATAAAACATGATTACTAAAGTAGCATAATCATGTGGACACACAAAAACAGTAAGGTTAAATATTGGGTTGTCTCCCAACAAGCGCTTTTCTTTAATGCCTTTTCAGCTAGGCATGATGATGGCAATGATGCTCACATAAAAGATAAGAATTGAAACATAACGGGAGCATCATGAAGCATATGACTAGCACATTTAAGTCTAGCCCACTTCCTATGCATAGGGATTTTGTGAGCAAACAACTTGTGGGAACAATAATCAACTAGCAAAGGAAGGTAAAACAAGCATAGCTTCAAAACTGTAAGCAAATAGAGGAAACTTGATATTATTGCAATTCCTAGAAGCGTAAGTTCCTCCCTCATAATAATTTTCAGTAGCATCATGAATGAATTCAACAATATAACCAGCACCTAAAGCATTCTTTTCATGATCTACTAGCATAGAAAATTTACTACTCTCCACATAAGCAATTTTCTTCTCATGAATAATAGTGGGAGCAAACTCAACAAAATAATTAGCATGTGAAGCATAATCCAATTGAAAACTAAAATCATGATGACAAGTTTCATGGTTATCATTATTCCTAATAGCATACAAGTCATCACAATAATAATCATAGATAGCAACTTTGTTCTCATAATCAATTGGAACCTCTTCCGAAATAGTGGAATCATCACTAAATAAAGTTGACACTCTCCCAAATCCACTTTCATATTCATCACAATAAGATTCAACATCCTCCAAAATAGTGAGATCACTACTTCCTAAAGTTGACACTCTTCCAGACCCACTTTCATCAATATAATCATCATAAATAGGAGGCATGCTTTCATCATAATAAATATTCTCATCAAAGCTTGGGGGACAAAAAATATCATATTCATCAAACATAGCATCCCCAAGCTTGTGGCTTTGCATATCATTAGCATCATGGATATTCAAGGAATTCATAATAACAACATTGCAATCATGCTCATCATTCACATATTTCATGCCCAGCATTCTATGTAATTCTTCTTCTAGCACTTGAGCACAATTTTCCTTACCATCATTCTCACGAAAGATATTAAAAAGATAAAGCGCATGAGACAAACTCAACTCCATTTTTTTGTAGTTTTCTTTTATAGACTAAATTAGTGATAAAACAAGAAACAAAAAGATTCAATTGCAAGATCTAAAGATATACCTTCAAGCGCTAACCTCCCCGGCAACGGCGCTAGAAAAGAGCTTAGTTGACGGGGTGTGAGTGAGTGCCCTTTACCTAGCTTCCCCTGCAACGGCGCCAGAAAAGAGCTTGATGTCTACTACACAACCTTCTTCTTGTAGACGTTGTTGGGCTTGCAAGTGCATAGGTTTGTAGGACAGTAGCAAATTTCCCTCAAGTGGATGACCTAAGGTTTATCAATCCGTAGGAGGCGTAGGATGAAGATGGTCTCTCTGAAGCAACCCTGCAACCAAATAACAAAGAATCTCTTGTGTCCCCATTACACCCAATACAATGGTAAATTGTATAGGTGCACTAGTTCGGCGAAGAGATGGTGATACAAGTGCAAAATAGATAGTAGATAAAGGTTTTTGTAATCTGAAATTATAAAAACAGCAAGGTAGCAAGCGATAAAAGTGAGCGTAAACGATATTGGAATGATAGGAAACAAGGCCTAGGGTTCATACTTTCACTAGTGCAAGTTCTCTCAACAATAATAACATAGATAGATCATATAACAAGCCCTCAACATGCAACAAAGAGTCACTCCAACGCCACTAATAGCAGAGAACAAACATAGAGATTATGGTAGGGTACGAAACCACCTCAAAGTTATTCTTTCGGATCGATCTATTAAAGAGTTCGTACTAGAATAACACCTTAAGACACAAATCAACCAAAACCCTAATGTCACCTAGATACTCCATTGTCACCTCAAGTATCCGTGGGCATGATTATACAATATGCATCACACAATCTCAGATTCATCCAACCAACACAAAGTACTTCAAAGAGTGCCCCAAAGTTTCTACCGGAGAGTCAAGAACGTGCGCCAACCCCGATGCATAGGTTCATGGGCGGAACCCGCAAGTTGGTCACCAAAACATACATCAGGAGGCACATGATATCCCCTTGTCACGAAAGATAGGCACTGCAAGACCTACATCAAGTGTTCTCATAAAAGACTCAATCTGATAAGATAACTTCAAAGGGGAAAACTCAATTCATCACAAGAGAGTAGAGGGGGAGAAACATCATAAGATCCAACTACAATAGCAAAGCCCGGGATACATCAAGATCGTGCCATAGAGGAAACACGAGAGAGAACACGAGAGAGAGAGAGAGAGATCAAACACATAGCTACTGGTACATACCCTCAGCCCCGAGGGTGAACTACTCCCTCCTCGTCATGGAGAGCGCCGGGATGATGAAGATGGCCACCGATGAAGGATCCCCCCTCCGACAGGGTGCCGGGAAGGGCTCCCGAGAGGTTTTTGGTGGCTACAGAGGCTTGCGGCGGCGGAACTCCCGATCTATCTCCTCCGTGGATGTTTCTAGAGTACGTGGGACTATATAGGAGAAAGAAGTCGGTCGTGAGGTGCTCGAGGGGTCCACGAGACAGGGGGTCGCATCCTGTAGGGGGGGCTCCCCCCTATCTCCTGGGCTCCTCGAGGATCTTCTGACTTGATCTCCAGGCCTCCGGGATGATAATCTTCCAAAAATCGCGATGTTGAAGGTTTCATTCCGTTTGGACTCCGTTTGATATTCCTTTTCTTCGAAATACTGAAACAGGCAATAAAACAGCAATATGGGCTAGGTCGCCGGCTAATAGGTTAGTCCCAAAAGTAATATAAAAGTGTATAATAAAGCCCATAATCATTCAAAAGAGATAATAATATAGCATGAGTGCTTCATAAATTATAGATACGTTGGAGACGTATCAGCATCCCCAAGCTTAATTCCTACTTGTCCTCGAGTAGGTAAATGATAAAAGAAAGAATTTATGAGGTGTGAATGCTAGAGGTGCACAAGTTTGATCAAAGATAATTTCAATCACCTTTGCTAGCATCATTATATGTCATAACAATAGTTCATCTCATAAAAATTTCATGAGCTAGTAACAAGCAATTCACATGTCAAAGCATAGACCATAAACTTCCTTGAAAACTAGCAAACTTCATTCTTAGTCATCAAACAATTGCAATTCATCTTACTTTCAGGAAGAGTCTATGTTGGAGCTTTGATTTAGCAAACTTCACATACTCAACTATCATATAGTCTTCTACAATTGCTAACACTCACGCAATACTTGTGGTTATGAAGTTTTAATCGGACACAGAGAAAGATTGGGGCTTATAATGTTGCCTCCAAATGTAGTCACCTTTGGGTGATGTCAACAACAATAGTTCATGCTAACGTACATCCAATTGGATATATATATCACGATCACCCTAACACAAAGTGCTTGCCAAAGGATAAAATGAAAAAGGGAAAGGTGAAGATCACCTTGACTCTTGCATAAAGTAAAAGACATAAAGTAAAAGATAGACCCTTCGCAGAGGGAAGCAGAGGTTGCCATGCGCTTTTAGGGTTGGATACACAAAATCTTAATGCGAAAGAACATCAATTTATATTGCCGCTTGTATATGGACCTTTATTATGCAGTCTGTCACTTGTATTGCTTCCATAACAAATTCTTACAAAGCTTATTTTCTCCACACTAATAAGTCATGCATATTTAGAGAGCAATTTTTATTGCTTGCACCGATGACAACTTACTTGAAGGATCTTACTCAATCCATAGGTAGGTATGGTGGACTCTCATGGCAAAAACTGGGTTTAAGGATATTTGGAAGCACAACTAGAATCTCTACTTGGTGCTAGGAATTTTTGGCTAGCATGAGGGGGAAAGGCAAGCTCAACATGTTTGAATGATCCATGACAATATACTTTAACTGAGATGTGAGAAAATATAACCCATTACGTTGTCTTCCTTGTCCAACATCAACTATTTAGCATGTCATACATAATGAGTGCTCACAATTATAAAAGATGTCTATGATAATATATTTATATGTGAAATCTCTCTGCCTTCAATATTCTTTCATGAATTGTTCAAATGACTAATACAATGCTTGCTAACCGTCAATAAATTTGCAACCTCTAATTCTTAGATGTGAAGCCATTACTCCCCATGGGATAAGAAAAAGAGGCATATATAATTTCATATTTATGACAATCAACTCATTCAATAATTTACTCTAGGATATAAGTGAAGCACACGATTAAATGAAAAGCTACTCCAAAAAGATATAAGTGAAGATCAATGAGTAGCAAAATAATTATATAACTATGTGAAGACTCTCTCTCATTAAAGAATTTCAGATCTTTGTATTGTATTCAAGCAGCAAGAAAAACAAAATAAAATTACATTGCAATGATAGCACAACTCATGTGAAGAAGCAAAACTTAGGTTCAACCGATACTAACCGATGATTGTTGAAGAAGAAAGGTGGGGTGCCTACCGGGGCATCCCCAAGCTTAGATGCTTGAGACTTATTGAAATATTATCTTGGGGTGCCTTGGGCATCCCCAAGCTTGAGCTTTTATGTCTCCTTAATTTCTCTCATATCAAGGTTTCTCTTGTTTTTATCAAAAGCTTCATCCACAACAAACTCAACAAGAACTCGTGAGATAGGTTAGTATAAACCAATGCAAAACCTTATCACTTTCTACTGTAACAAATAACTAAAATTATTATTCAACATTGCATACTAAATGCCTCTGCATATTTAATACTTATCCTCAAATAGAATCATTAAACAAGCAAACATATGCAAACAATGCAACCATAACAGCAATCTGTCAAAACAGTACAGTCTGTAAAGATTGCAAGATTCATCATACTTCCCTAACTCCAAAAATTATGAACTAAAATTCCCACTGTAATAAATTTATCAGAGCTTAATATTCAAACAGATTCAACATTGTGCCATTCTCTGACTTTTCTAGGGAATTTTTGCAACAGCGGTGAACTTTCTGTTTTCAAACACCAACATGTATACTTAGAAAAATAAGCATGGCAAAGGCTATCTTTGACATTTTTATTGAAACTAAAGATGCAAAACATTATTCTAACTAACAGCAAGCAAAAGCTAACAAAATAAATTGGCGCTCCAAGCAAAACACATATCATGTAGTGAATAAAAATATAGCTCCAAGTAAAGTTACCGATGAACGAAGACGAAAGAGGGGATTCCTTCCGGGGCATCCCCAAGCTTAGGCTCTTGGTTGTACTTGGATATTACCTTGGGGTTCCTTGGTCATCCCCAAGCTTAGGATCTTGCCACTCCTTATTCCATAGTCCATCGAATCTTTTACCCAAAACTTGAAAACTTCAACCACACAAAACTCAAAACAAAACTCGTAAGCTCCGTTAGTATAAGAAAATAAATAACCACTTAGGTACTGTATGAACTCATTCTAAATTCATATTGGTTTAATACCTAATTTATTCCAACTTATCTATGGTTCATACCCTCCGATACTACTCATAGAAGCATCAAAATAAGCAAACAACACATAGAAACAGAATCTGTCAAAAACAGAACATTCTGTAGTAATCTGTATCAAACTTATACTTTTGGAACCCCAAAAATTATGAAATAAATTGCTGGACCTGAGGTATTTGTCTATTAATCATCTCCAAAAAGAATAAACCTAAAAGCATTCTCTAGTAAAACATGGCAGCCATTCTCGTGAGCGCTAAAGTTTCTGTTTTCTACAGCAAGATCACATAAACTTCACCCAAGTCTTCCCAAAGGTCCTACTTGGAACTTTATTAAAACAAAAGCTATAGAACATGATTACTACAGTAGCATAATTATGTGGACACCCAAAAACAGTAAGGGTAAATATTGGGTTGTCTCCCAACAAGCGCTTTTCTTTAATGCCTTTTCAGCTAGGCATGATGATGGCAATGATGCTCACATAAAAGATAAGAATTGAAACATAACGGGAGCATCATGAAGCATATGACTAGCACATTTAAGTCTAACCCACTTCCTATGCATAGGGATTTGTGAGCAAAAAACTTATGGGAACAATAGTCAACTAGCAAAGCAAGGTAAAACAAGCATAGCTTCAAAACTGTAAGCACATAGAGAGCAAACTTGATATTATTGCAATTCCTACAAGCGTAAGTTCCTCCCTCATAATAATTTTCAGTAGAATCATGAATGAATTCAACAATATAACCAGCACCTAAAGCATTCTTTTCATGATCTACTAGCATAGAAAATTTACTACTCTCCACATAAGCAATTTTCTTCTCATGAATAATAGTGGGAGCAAACTCAACAAAATAATTATCATGTGAAGCATAATCCAATTGAAAACTAAAATCATGATGACAAGTTTCATGGTTATCATTATTCTTAATAGCATACAAGTCATCATAGATAGCAACTTTGTTCTCATAATCAATTGGAACCTCTTCCGAAATAGTGGAATCATCACTAAATAAAGTCGACACTCTCCCAAATCCACTTTCATATTCATCAAAATAAGATTCAACATCCTCCAAAATAGTGGGATCACTACTTCCTAAAGTTGACACTCTTCCAAACCCACTTTCATCAATATAATCATCATAAATAGGAGGCATGCTTTCATCATAATAAATATTCTCATCAAAGCTTGGTGGACAAAAAATATCATATTCATCAAACATAGCATCCCCAAGCTTGTGGATTTGCATATCATTAGCGTCATGGATATTCAAGGAATTCATACTAACAACATTGCAATCATGCTCATCATTCACATACTTCATGCCAAGCATTCTATGTAATTCTTCTTCTAATACTTGAGCACAATTTTCCTTACCATCATTGTCACGAAAGATATTAAAAAGATAAAGCGTATGAGACAAACTCAACTCCATTTTTTTGTAGTTTTATTTTATAGACTAAACTAGTGATAAAACAAGAAACAAAAATAATCGATTGCAAGATCTAAAGATATACCTTCAAGCGCTAACCTCCCCGGCAACGGCGCCAGAAAAGAGCTTAGTTGACGGGGTGTGAGTGAGTGCCCTTTACCTAGCCTCCCCGGCAACGGCGCCAGAAAAGAGCTTGATGTCTACTACACAACCTTCTTCTTGTAGACATTGTTGGGCCTGCAAGTGCACAGGTTTGTAGGACAGTAGCAAATTTCCCTCAAGTGGATGACCTAAGGTTTATCAATCCGTAGGAGGCGTAGGATGAAGATGGTCTCTCTCAAGCAGCCCTGCAACCAAATAACAAAGAGTCTCTTGTGTCCCCAACACACCCAATACAATGGTAAATTGTATAGGTGCACTAGTTCGGCGAAGAGATGGTGATACAAGCGCAACATAGATAGTAGATAAATGTTTTTGTAATCTGAAATTATAAAAACAGCAAGGTAGCAAGCGATAAAAGTGAGCGTAAACGATATTGGAATGATAGGAAACAAGGCCTAGGGTTCATACTTTCACTAGTGTAAGTTCTCTCAACAATAATAACATAGATATATCATATAACAAGCCCTCAACATGCAACAAAGAGTCACTCCAAAGCCACTAATAGCGGAGAACAAACATAGAGATTATGGTAGGGTACGAAACCACCTCAAAGTTATTCTTTCGGATCGATCTATTAAAGAGTTCGTACTAGAATAACACCTTAAGACACAAATCAACCAAAACCCTAATGTCACCTAGATACTCCATTGTCACCTCAAGTATCCGTGGGCATGATTATACGATATGCATCACACAATCTCAGATTCATCCAACCAACACAAAGTACTTCAAAGAGTGCCCCAAAGTTTCTACCGGAGAGTCAAGAACGTGTGCCAACCCCTATGCATAGGTTCATTGGCGGAACCCGCAAGTTGGTCACCAAAACATACATCAAGAGGCACATGATATCCCATTGTCACCACAGATAAGCATGGCAAGACATACATCAAGTGTTCTCATAAAAGACTCAATCCGATAAGATAACTTCAAAGGGGAAAACTCAATTCATCACAAGAGAGTAGAGGGGGAGAAACATCATAAGATCAGACTACAATAGCAAAGCTCGGGATACATCAAGATCGTGCCATAGAGGGAGCACGAGAGAGAACACGAGAGAGAGAGAGAGAGAGAGAGAGAGAGAGAGAGAGAGATCAAACACATAGCTACTGGTACATACCCTCAGCCCCGAGGGTGAACTACTCCCTCCTCATCATGGAGAGCGTCGGGATGATAAAGATGGCCACCGGTGAAGGATCCCCCCTCCGGCAGGGTGCCGGGAAGGGCTCCTGAGACGTTTTTGGTGGCTACAGAGGCTTGCGGCGGCGAAACTCCCGATCTATCTTCTCCGTGGATGTTTTTAGGGTACGTGGGACTATATAGGCGAAAGAAGTCGGTCGGGAGGTGCTCGAGGGGTCCACGAGACAGGGGGCCGCGCCCTGTAGGGGGGCGCGCCCCCTATCTCTTGGGCTCCTCGAGGATCTTCTGACTTGATCTCCAAGCCTCTAGGATGATAATCTTCCAAGAAATCACGATGCCGATGGTTTCATTACGTTTGGACTCCGTTTGATATTCCTTTTCTTCGAAATACTGAAATAGGCAATAAAACAGCAATATGGGTTGGGCCTTCGGTTAATAGGTTAGTCCCAAAAGTAATATAAAAGTGTATAATAAAGCCCATAATCATTCAAAACAGATAATAATATAGCATGAATGCTTCATAAATTATAGATACGTTGGAGACGTATCACTCCTCCTGGGATGGGATGCGCACTCGCTTCATCGCCAACTTTCAGGGCACTCGCGACCGACCCCGGCCATCGGTGACTTGCGCCGCATCAAGCAATAACCAGGAGAGACCCTGCAAAAGTACATCTAGTGCTTCAACAACGCCCGCCTCATGATCCCCAGGGTGACCGAGGAAGCCATCATCTCACCCTTCTCCGGTGACGTGCGCGACATCAAGATGAAAGAGGAGCTAGCAATCCATGAAGACCTGTGCACATCTCTAGAACTGTTCAACCTGGCAACCAAGTGCGCCAGGGCTGAGGAAGGGCGCCTCTCCCTCCTCGAGCTTCCAGCTGCTGATCCGGAAGAGAAGAAGCCCAAGGCCAAGGACGTGAAGTGCAAAGGAGCGGCTGTGCTCGCGGCGGAGCCACATACCAAGCGAGGTAGGGATCAGCCGGAGTCATCCAAAGGCAGCCGGTACTGCGTGTACCACGACCTTCACACCCACAACACCAACGAATGCCAAGAGCTCAGGGCTGTGCGAGATGGATGTATCGGCCGACGCCTAGAGCACAATGATCGGGGCTATGGCCGAGGAGGAGGAAGAGGTGGAGGACGATGGGAAGACCGTGGCCCTCGCCAAGGGTGGCGTGACCGACCTCGCGAGGACCGCTGGCAGGACCAACCTCGCGATGGAGGTTGGAGGAATCAGCCTCGTGAGGATCTCCCGCAAGGCAACGCAGGCCTCCCTCCTCTGCCACCACCACCGAGGAGGAATGAAGACTAGCATCAGGATAAGGGGGCTGGGGGCTTCCAGGAGCCGCGCGCAATCGCTTGCATCCTGGGTGGAGCTCAAGCCCCAGCCTCTCAGCGTATCTTCAAGCAGTTTGCTCGCGAGGTGAATGCCGTCCTCCCCAAGCTTGAGGCCACGCACCCTCTTAGGTGGTCCACATGTGCCATCAAGTTCAGCTCGGCGGATCAGCTCAAGTGCGCAGCAATAGCTGGGGTCCTCCCAATGCTCTGTTCCCCAGTCATCAGCAATCTGCAGGTCACCAGGACCCTCATCGATGGTGGAGCAGGACTCAATGTCATGTCCGTCGAGACATTCAACAATCTCCAAGTGCCATATGATCAGCTTCAGCCGACCAAGCCTTTCTCAGGAGTCACCGATGGTTCCACTATTCCAATAGGGCAGGTTCGCCTTCCTGTCACCTTTGGGCAGCGCAACAACTACCGCACTCAGCTCATTGATTTCAACATCGCCCACATTCGCCTGCCGTACAATGCCATCCTCGGGTACCCATCTCTGGCCAAGTTCATGGCAGTGACTCACCATGGCTACAACGTCCTCAAGATGCCAGGAAGAGGTGGGGTCATCATGGTCCCCTGTGAAGAGAAAGATGCAGTGTGCTCCCTCGAGCGCGCCTTCCAGGCCACGTCGATTGAAGACCCGGACACCAAGAGTGGAAACCTCCCAGGAGCAGCCCCTAAGAAGAAGAAGACATCACCTGGTTCAAGGCCTCAGGAGGCAGGCACCTCCGGAGGCATCACGTCAGGATCCGCGCTCGTTCAAGGGGCGCCACCCTCTATTGCATAGGAAGGCGCGCCCGGGGCCCTCCTCGGGCAAGGCTCGGGGCTATCTCCTAGAGGGCCACTGACTTTGCCAAGGTCACGAGGGAGGCGCGCCCGGGGCCCTCCTCGGGCAAGGCTCGAGGGCTCTCTCCTAGAGGGCCACTGACTTTGCCAAGGTCACGAGGGAGGCGCTCGGGCACCACTTGGAGGTGTTCTTCGAAGCACGTTTCCCTCAGGAAGGTATGAGGCAAGGAGGACCGAACCCTCAGGAGTTCATCGCAAGGAACACTCAGGAGCTTCAGGAGTCAAGAGTCATGCGCGGCAGCCGCCGCTTACCTGTCGTAGCCCCCCATCCAGGCAAGGATGGTGGGTTGCGCGTCTGCATCGACGTGCCAGGGCTCAACCGAGCTGCATCTCAGGAGCGCCTCTGGCCCTCTCGCGTGGGACGTTGCGAGGGTCCACCTCACAGCTATGTTCGCATGCCTCTCGGCCTGCAGAACGCGGCCGCTGCCCATCAGCGCCTGCTGAGGAGCATTCTGGAGGCTCAGGTGGCCAGGCATCACACGGTCCTGGCAGAGATGGAGACGGTGCTCGAGGATCCCCCTGCGCACCCGGAGCCTCCCGAGGCTCCTGGTCCCGAGGGCTCGTGAGGATCGGCTCCTTCACCCCGCATCGTCAGCTACTCCGACCCTCGCTCTGCAAAAGTATTAAGTGACTTCGTTTTAGTTTTTGCTTCAGCTGGGAGAGCCCGTAGGGCTGCATCATTCCCAGGTCGCGTGGGTCCGTCCCTACGGCATGTATCCGTTTTGCTTATGTTCTTTGCTTACCTTGTTGGGGGCGCCCCTCGGGCTGCATCATCCCCAAGCCGCTCGGGCCTGACCCAATGGCATTTGCTTTTTCCGCATCTATCTAAATGGATTTGCTCCTTCATGATTGGCCTCGTTGAGACAATCGCCTGCTCGATTGACACCTACCTTGGAGTCGCTCACTCTGGCACGGCGCTTGCGCATGAGTCCGTCCCTGCAACGCCGAGAATCTGAGTGGCCGAGCTCTGGCCGCGGCAGGCCCCACATAGCGCCACCTCACCAGGCCCTTAGTGCCCCAATCACTCACTCAGAGCAACCAATGGCTGGCTGGCAATCGTAACGGCAGACCCTGTTTTCCCTCGTGATTGGTATGCAGGACCCGCTTCAGGAGTATCGTTGGGAGAGTCGCGAGCTTTCTCTCCCTCTCTCCCGCACGATCCTCTCGCGCGTTAAAAGGGGGGTGCGTGAGAATTGCGACTCATGGACTCCTACTGGCTCTCCAGCCCTCACCCCCTGGCCTTGACCCACGACATCGCGATCTATCATACCAGCTGCGGCTGAGCTTGCTCGGGGGGCGGGACCTGAGGACGTAGAGCATGAAGGAAAGTGCGAGGAAGAGGGAAGAAGCTCACAAGGACCTAACCCAGCAGCACCACAGCTGCCGCCACGCAGACCTGGCATACTCCAAACCTATGAGATAAGTCACACAAAAGCTAAATCGACTCAACGCTAAACCCTCGCTTACTGCAGCTCTGTCACGACAACGTTGCCTGCCTTTCTCGCCCAGCGGAGGCTACTTGAGCGCTAAAGGGGACCTCCCGAGCATCGCACCTCGGGGGCTCTTACTGGACCTTGGGTCGTTGACCTCCTGGCCTTGACCACGGCATCGCGACATGGCATACCAGCGATGACTGAAGCTTGCCTGGGGACCGGGACCTGACGGCATAGAGCACCAAGCCCTCATGAGGAAAGAAAGGGGGAGCTGGGCCGGGGCAGAGCGCGCCTCTCGCACCAATTCATGATAAGGATGTACAATTCATAAAAGACATGGCAGGCGCCTTACATACCCCCACGGGGGTGACATTTTGATTCCTCGCAGGGAACAAAAGATGCTAAGGAGCGATAACTATGCGCGCCTCCACAGGGGACGCCATCATCAACAGTGGGTCATCAGGCGCCGGCGCCAACCCCATCCAGATCAGCAGCTCCGACGGCCTGATGCGGCCGCCCTGCTCCGGGCGCGGCACGAGCTCGGGGGCTCGTAGCTATCGTCTCTCATCTCCGGAGTCGCGAGAAGCTCAGCGAAGTCGCTGGACCCTCTGGCTCCTCCGCTGCTGCCCGAGGAGCTGCTAGGGAAGCGGTTGGCAGGCCTGGCCCTCGCCACTCCGATGCCCTGGACGCCTTCCTTGGGGCAGCACTCCAGTCGGCGTCCTTCCGCGTCGAAGACTTTGAAGAACATCAAGGAGGCGCCATCGTATTCGAGATGAATTACGAGGGAACCCCCTGTCCGGTAGGTCCGGGAAATCTTGCCCCAGCCTCGGGTCATGAAGACCTTGCCCGGGGCGACAACCTCGACTTCCGCCAAGGTCGCGGAGGTGCTGCAGTTGGCGTGCTGCAGCTAGAGCTCCCGGGGCCCCCTCGGTGGTATCTCGAAGGCGAAGGAGGGAGGAAGGCGGATCCAAGATCGAGGAGGCATGGCGGCATGAAGCACAAGCTCGCGAGAAGAGCCCTCGGCATGGACTCCAGGGGGGATGACAGGCACCGCCGTAACTCGCCGGCGTCGACGACGGCACCGACGGTGGCGCTCGGCGCCTTCTTCTCCAGGGCCCTCGATTCGGGCGTACAAGGGCAGTGGAAACCCCGGTGGTGGTTTCTCGTACCATGGCCTCGACGCCTCCTGCCGAGCACCCACATCTCCGCGGCAGGGGACTGGCCGTTTCTTCGGCGGAAGTGGGTCGGAACCCTCTCGGGGGGCCTTTCCCTTCTCTTCTGCAGAAAACCGGCGGATCGGCGCCATTGGCGTAGGTTGGAGCAAGGGCGAGGAAGAAGAAGAAAGGGAGAAGTAGGAAGGGATGGACAACGAGGGCTCTCGCCCGCCCATATTTATAATCCGGAGGAGGCCAACCGTCGGCCACCATGATCTCAGGTAATCATGACCCATTTTTGCATGCAGGGACTTGTCAAGTCGTGCGGTTGTCGAGGCGTCGTGGGGAAGCGGAGACGCCCACGTCCAATCAATCACCATGCGGCGCCCAAGGCCACAGGCTACTAGGGCCCACGGTTTGCACTTGCCCCTTCACTTCTCTGCTAAGCCAAGTCCGGGCGCGCCTTGGGCCCAGGGGCTACTGTCGGCGTTCTGGGAACGGGGGTCCCCAGACTTGCCTGCCTGCGGCCTACAGCGTGGCTCAAGCGAGGCCCAGTGGAGCCCAGCTTCATCAGCTCAAGCTCAAGACCCTCGCGAGGGGCCAAGCCTCGCGGGGCAGACGACAGGAAGCTTCCTCAGGAGCAGCCTCATCAGGCGGGCTCGCGAGGAGGCGGAGAGATCAAGGCAGGGTACCTCGCGAGGTGCCCGTGACGCAAGCCATGACAATCGAGACCAGGCAGGCGCCGGCCTGCGCAGTGTCCTTGTTTCCCCTTTGGTGCAAAGGGGGAAAGCACAGGCCAAGGCATCAGGCAAAGGTTACCGTTTCGGTGCAACAAGACCAATACCAGCGGAACGGGAGGATGGAGGTCACTGTGGAGCCCACGACGGTGTCACCGTCAGAGCCTTTGGCAGTCGAAGACCAACTTTGGTCTGGATAAGTGTACTAGATGTTCCCCTTCAAAATGGCCAATTGTTGGCACCCTTCCCGCTCATTATTTGGGAAGAGGCCCAGGGCCTCTATAAATAGAGCTAGCCACCACAGAGTAGAGGGAGAGATTTTGGGGAGACTAGGGGGGAGAGGCGACTAAGCTCACCCAAGCAGTTCATCGCACCAGCTCAAGAACATCCCTCGCGAGGCTGTTCTCCCCTTGTATTGTTCTTCATCAGCCCCTGAGGCAATCCACCACACCACACATTGGAGTATGGTATTACACAACAATGGTGGCCCGAACCAGTATAAACCTCGTGTCTCCTGTGTGTTCATCTTTCTGGCTTAGATTCCTTGCGATGCTTCGAGACGTGAGTTGGTAGGAGAGAGATCTTCGCGCGCACCCCAGAGTTCGAACCTCAAGGGTCTGCTAGAACCTAAAATCCGACACCGGGAGAATCCAGTGTTGTCCTAGGATATGTCGGAGTACCCGTGTGATCATCCTACGGTCCACCACCCAGGCTCAAAGGGATCATAAGATTATTCATGCTAGAAATTTCCGTGTGCAGCCACAAGCTATTATGGGCTCTAGCATAATTGAGTACGTTTGCAAGACCTCTTTCAGTGGTGGGCTAGCATATGTAGGGGAAAGTAGGTGTAACTGTCCACCCAGAGTAAAGAGGTATTGTTTCAGAAAGATTGTGTCTCGATTCTCCGACCATGGATATATTCCAGTCTTGTGGGGAAAAGTATGCAAACCTCTACAGAGTGTATAAACTAATCATGGTTAGCCGTGTCCCCGGTTATGGACGTTTTGAGTATGTAGTTCTTGGATTATCATGCTGATCTCATCACTCTAAATTAATTTGATTGGGTTTAGTGATGATGTTTAATTGGGATTGAGTTGGAGGAACCTTCTCAATGTCTAACAACCACCATGATAGTTAAATAAAATTTATTCCTTTGTTGTAGCGAAAAATTGGCTTTATGCAAAACTGTAATCATAGAGCTTTCCACCAGCCATATATGCATGTAGTGATAGTATTTATTCGGTTCATTACTCTTTTGTGTTACATTGCTAGCATATTCCATGTGCTGACCCATTTCGGGCTGCAACATTCATGTTGCAGACTTATCAGACGACGAGTAAGGTGCCATAGGTCGTTGTCTTTCACTCAGTGAGGCCGTTGGAGTTGATGGACTCACTTTATCTTCCAAGCCTTCCACTGTTATCGAGTTTAGATGGCCTTAAGACATATTTTTGTAATAATCTCTCTTTTGAGACATTCGATGTAATAAGTGTGTGATTGAAACTTTGTTATAAATCCTCGAGTATTGTGCGACTCAGCATTACCGATTCAAGGATGACACTGATGCGCAGAGATCAGACTGTTTGAGGTCTGGTCGCTACAAGATGGTATCAGAGCACAGGCTGACTGTAGGACACGACCACTAAGCTAAAGCCCTGGATCACTACTCTCTTCTCATTTCTGACTCCTCTCCCTTTTCTACTCTTTAGGATGGCGGATGCAAGGAACAAGTTCACTCAACCGGATGAAGATACACCTTTTCGACGACATTTGAAGGAAGTCACCAGATACCTGAACATCGGAATACCAAGATTCATCGGGACCTACATCGCCACTTTACCAGAAGAGGAGCGTTGGATGATTCGAGGTCAAGTTCCAGGAAGGACGTTCATGCCAGTCACTGAGCCTATAGAGTTTTCCTTTGATGCACCAACCTGGAGTCTAGGAAAGAGCATGGTAGCCCACATCACCATGGGATGCATTGGAGAAGTTTACCACAAGGATCTCAATGATACTATCTACCAGATTTGTGGGTGCCGAGATGAGCAATGGGAGATGACCAGCACGAGGAAGGATAGATCTATTGCAACTTTCATCCAGGAGTTAAACCAGTATATTCATCGCCAGGAGAACCAGATGTGCGCAGGCATGATAGATCTAAAGAAGGCAATAAGCAGGATCACAGAGCTGGAGGAAGAACTCAAGTCTACACGCAATGGATACGAGGAGGAAATGACGATACTCATGGAGAAGAATGACGATCTGACGAGGAAGCTAGGAGTATTCATGGGAGACCCCGCGCCAGGAGGAGAACACGACGATTCCACTTGCCCAGAGAACTACATCATCATCGATGACACCGACTCGGACCCTGATGATAGCGATGATGACTATGTTGATGAAGCTGGAGCAGATATCATGGAGTCTTCCACCAATCAGTTTTTCTAGTCGACCACCATATTAGTAGTAGCATTCCCCATGTATATAGTATAGTCCGTGCACTTTAGTAACGATAGTTAGATCGATTGTATGCCCTTGTTTGAATTGATTGAAGTGATATGTTTGTGTTTGTCTCATGTGCATATGGGTAGTGTTTTCCCTCTAGATCTATTTCTATTTTGTTTTCTCATCTTTTCTAAACCCATCATATGCCTCCGAGACGTGACAATGGATTTGCTTTCCCGCCGGAACTCACTTAGTTGATCCAGCAGCAGAATGCATTGATGCAGATACTAGTCCAGAACCAGAACCAGGGGAACAACAACAACAACAACAATAACCCACCACCACCACCACCTGTTGATCACTTAGCCCGTTTTCTAAGGCTGAATCCGCCGGTGTTCTCCAGTAGCACCGAGCTGATAGTTGCAGATGATTGGCTCCGCAAGATTGGAAGGGAGTTGACCACTGTAGGATGCACAAATGCAGAGAGAGTGCGTTTTGCCGCACACCATCTTGATGGACCCGCAACATCATGGTGGGAGAATTTCACAGCCACCTACCCCATCGACACTGTCACATGGGACCAGTTTCAGCAAGCTTTTCGCACAGTCCATGTTTCAGCAGGAGCTATGGCCATGAAGAAGCATGAGTTTCACAACTTGCGCCAAGGAGGACGCACAGTGGGCCAGTATGTGGATGATTTTAGGATGTTAGCACGTTATGCCCCAGATAACATCACTACACATGCAGCTAAACATGAGAAGTTTCTAGAAGGACTGAATGATGAGCTGAGCATGCAGTTGATGGTGGCAACCTTCAACAACTACCAGGAGTTGGTAGATAGAGCTCTCATGATTGAAGGGAAGCAGCAGCAGATTGACAATCGCAAGAGGAAGTATGGACAAGGGAAGTACAATTCTGGAGCTCAGCAGAGACCCCATTTTACCCCGAACTCGGGAGGACCCCTTCAGCATAACCATGGAGGTCACAATCACAATGGAGGGAGTTCGCATAACCATAGTGTCCCCAGGAATGGGAATGGTAATGGAGGAAGAAACGGACAGAACCGTTCCAACCTAGCAACGCCCGCCAAGAAGGATCTAAGTCACATTACTTGTTTCAAGTGCGGGAAGAACGAACATTACGCCACGGAGCATATGGCAAACCAAGGATGTTTTCAGATGCCATTGACCATAGGTAGGCATGTTTTCCCCTCAGACCTCATAATTCTGGAGTCACAAGGTTTGGATGTGATTTTGGGTATGGATTGGTTGTCGATTTATGGTGGTAACATCGATTGCGCCAGTAAGTCGATTATGCTCACCACCCCAGAAGGAAGGAGGATTAAGTATGTATCCCGGCTTGTGCCAAAGAAGACTCAAGTGAATTCCTTATTAGGAGTTGTACAGGAGGAAGTACCAGTGGTGAAGGATTTCCCTGATGTATTTCCAGAAGAGTTGCCAGGCATGCCACCAGATAGAGACATTGAGTTTTTGATTGAGTTTTGCCAGGCACAGGGCCAATATCTAAGAGACCGTATAGGATGCCTGCAAAGGATTTGGAGGAAATTAAGAAGCAGATTAAGGAGTTACTGGATAAATGCTATATTCGCCCAAGTTCGTCACCTTGGGGATCACCAGTGCTTCTAGTGGAGAAGAAGGATGGATCGTTGAGGATGGTTGTTGATTATCGTGGATTGAATGAGGTGACGATCAAGAACAAGTACCCACTGCTGATGATCAATGATCTGTTTGACCCGTTGCAAGGAGCTAAAGTATTTTCCAAGATCGATCCGCGATCAGGATACCATCAGCTGAAGATTTGAGAGCAGGATATACCTAAGATAGCTTTTACCACAAGGTACGGGCTATATGAGTATACCATTATGTCTTTTGGACTGACTAACGCACCTGCCTATTTCATGAACATGATGAACAAGGTGTTTATGGAGTTTTTGGATAAGTTCATCATGGTGTTCATTGATGATATTCTGGTCTACTCGGAGAATGAAGAAGAGCATAAGGAGCATTTGCGTTTGGTACTTGGGAAGCTCAGAGAACATCAGTTATATGCCAAGTTCAGCAAGTGTGAGTTTTGGTTGAAGGAAGTTGGATTCCTTAGACATGTTATATCCGGAGAAGGAATAACAGTAGACCCCACCAAGGTTGTCACTATGACAAATTGGGAAGCACCCACGTCAGTTGGGGAGATCCGGAGTTTTCTTGGACTCGCAGGATACTACCGGAGATTCATTGAGAATTTCTCAAAGATTGCAAAGCCCATGACGGAGTTGTTGAAGAAGGACACCAAGTTCAAATGGACTGAGGAATGTGAGGCCAATTTTCAGGAGTTGAAGAAACGCTTGGTTACAGCCCCAGTGTTAATTCTTCCAGATCAACGCAAGGATTACCAGGTGTATTGCGACGCTTCTCGTCGAGGACTAGGAGCAGTGCTTATGTAGGAGGGAAGAGTTGTTTCATATGCCTCACGACAGCTTAAACCCCATGAGTTGAATTATGCTACACACGATTTGGAGTTAGCAGCCGTAGTGCATGCGTTGAAGACTTGGAGACACTTTCTCATCAGGAACCATTGTGAGGTGTACGCGGATCACAAGAGTTTGAAGTATATCTTCACGCAGAAGGATTTGAATCTCAGGCAAAGGAGATGGTTGGAGCTCATCAAGGATTATGATATGAGATTGCATTATCATCCCGGAAAGGCTAATGTAGTAGCCGATGCGTTGAGCCACAAGAGTCATGTCAACACGCTCATGACCGGAGAGTTACCCAAGGAGTTAGCAGAAGATCTTCGTGAGCAATGTATGGAGATAGTTCCGAGAGGCTATGTAGCAGCATTGGAGATTCAGTCTACTTTGATGGATAAGATCCAAGAAGCTCAGAAGATGGACAAGGAGATTGCAGAGATAAAGGAAAGGATGAGCAAAGGAAAGGCTAAGGGATTTTGTGAGGATAAGCATGATCCCTTATTGTTTGAGGAACAAGTATATGTTTCAAATGATCCGGAGATCGGGAAGTTGATTCTGCAAGAGGCCCATGATTCGCCGCATTCGATTCACCCAGGAAATACCAAGATGTATCTGGATTTAAAGGATAGTTTCTGGTGGACCTGAATGAAGAAGGATATTGCGGAGTATGTAGCAGTTTGTGATGTATGTCAGAGAGTGAAGGCAGAGCATCAGAAGCCAGCAGGATTGCTACAGCCATTGCCAATACCCGAATGGAAGTGGGATAACCTAGGCATGGATTTTATCACATGATTGCCCAGGACTTGTTTAGGCTATGACTCGATATGGGTTGTAGTCGATCGTTTGACGAAGGTAGCTCATTTCATCCCAGTGAAGACCACTTATACCAGTGCTAAGTTAGCAAAAATATACATGACTAGGATCGTATGTCTGCAAGGAGTTCCGAGGACCATTGTACCAGATAGAGAACCCAGTTTACCTCAAAGTTCTGGAATCAGTTGCATGAAACTTTGGGTACCAGGCTAGAGTTCAGTACAGCCTTTCATCCGCAAACAGATGGACAGACCGAGAGAGTAAATCAAATTATGGAGGACGTGTTGAGAGCTTGTGCGCTAGATTATGGATCTAGTTGGGACGAAAATTTTCCATATGCAGAGTCTCTTACAACAACAGCTATCAAGCTAGTTTGAAGATGGCCCCTTTCGAAGCTTTGTACGGAAGGAGGTGCAGGACACCATTGTTATGGGATGAAGTTGGAGACTGTCAGTTGTTTGGACCAGATTTGATTAAATAATCTGAAGAGAAGGTTAAGTTGATTCGTAATAGACTCAAGGTAGCCCAACCCAGGCAGAAGAGCTATGCGGATTCTAAACGCAAGGAGTCAATTTACGAAGTCGGAGACAAAGTGTATCTTCATGTGTCACCACTTTGAGGAGTTAAGCGATTTGGAGTTAAGGGAAAGTTAGCACCATGTTTTGTGGGACCATACAAAGTTTTGAACGTATGGGCGAAGTTGCTTACAAGTTGGAATTGCCAGAAGGATTGTCAGGAGTTCACGATGTGTTCCACGTTTCCCAGTTGAAGAAGTGCCATGCAGAGATGGCTGATATCCCACTGAGAGATACAGTGCCACTTGAAGCGATTCAATTGGATAGCGATTTAAACTACGAGGAGAAACCAGTCAAGATTCTCGAGTTTGCCATTCGAGTCACACGCAGCTAGGTTATCAAGTTTTGCAAAGTTCAGTGGAGCCACCATAACGAGGATGAAGCCACCTGGGAACGAGAGGAAGACCTACGGAAGGACCACCCACACCTATTTTCTAGCCAACCCGAATCTCGAGGGCGAGATTCATCTTAAGGGGGTAGGTTTGTAACATCCCAAATTTTCAATTTGGAATGTTATACTTTAGATCATCATTGCATATCATGTTTTATTGCATTTTGGCTTGATGCTAGAAATCCTACACAACTCAAGGACCCACGGAGAGAGTTGTGAATTTCGTTATTTTCATATTTGAGTTTTCTCAAATTTTGAAAAGAGGATCAGTTGGTTTTAATTATTTTTCTTCCCTAGTATTTCAAAAATAAAAATATATGAGAGGAGATAATATGACTTCTCCAATATAAATGAAATATTGGAGGAAAAATATTAAAATCAAATAAATAGTTTTATTTGGATTTTATTGCAATTTTAATTGAATTAGAAAAATTGCACGTTTTCAAAATCGCATTTTTAGGCCAAGAAAATGTTCATCTTGTTCTAAATATTTTATTAGACGATGAAAATTTGTTTTGACATTTTTAGATTTTTTATTTATTTTTCTAGGATTTGTTTTCGATGGAATCTTATTAAAAAAAGTCAACGCCCGACCGGGCCGAAGCCCAACCGAGTTGGCCGGCCCAACCCCGCGCCGCCACCGACATCGCCGACGAGTCCGAGCCGGCGGCGCCGCCGCTGCCGTGCCCCTCGCCCCAGACGCCTCCCCTCCCCCCTTTATAAGCCGAGCTCGGGGCCCCCCTAGGGACCCCAAGTTACCGCAGCCGCCGCCTGCCATCGCCTCGCCGCCTCGCAAACTGCCGCCGCCGCCGATGCTGCAAGCCGCCGCCGCGCCTCATCGCCGTTGTCGCCCCGCCACCCCACCGCCACCCGTCGCCGCCCCTGGAGCCCCGCCGCTGCAACCGTACCCCGCTGGAGCTGCCGGGCCTCGCCGGAGCCCCACCGAGGTGGCCACCGCCGTCGCCGGTTTTTGTTAGAAAACCATGCGGGTTTTTTAGAAACCCTCTGTTATTTTTATTTTAGATCGGTTTTTATTTTTATTTTTTTCGATTTAGTTATTTAGCGAACGCCCATTCGTACATTCGTTTTAACGAACGGTTTTCAATCATTAGGCGCAGACAGCGAACGTTCGTTCGTTAGTCCGTTCATCAGTTTTTCTTTTTCCAGGGATTTTCCGCGATTATTTTCGATCGCGATTTCTGCCCCGATTTTCGTTTTAGTTCATCTTTTCGATCGTTTATCGGAATCAGGCGATTCAAGTGCCTAGATCTTCGTCTCGAAGTCCTCTTTCTGTTTAAATCAACTTGAACTATATTTTGCTACTGTAAAATTTGACTTAAGTTCAGATTAGTAAACGAACCTTGTTTCTTTCGCAGTTTGAGTTTCGTTGCTTCATTTGATTTCATTCTTTTTGCAAACTGGAGTTCTTAAGTTGAACTTTCTCGTTAGATCTCTTATTTGAGTTTTACCCGTGCTTCTAGTTGAGTACTTATTGTATGCTTGTTTGTTTGCGATAGAGTACCCGGAGTGCGAAGCGTGCTACTACGAGTCTCTAGGTTTCACGGATCATCAGCAAGGCAAGTAACACTTTGATCATACCTCTTTACTACCCAGTTTTATTGCATTAGATCAATCCTCAAACAGTTGCATGGTTAGGATCTGTTTAACATGTGGGTTCTGGGAAGTAGATGATGAGGTAGAACCTATTACATGTTTATTATCAAACCTTTGGGAGTTACTTATAAATTACTATTATTGCTATGCTACGCTTGTAGACGTGGTTTGGTTCGAGTGATTCATAGCAGATGTGAGTGTTATTACTTAATGGCTAAACTTAAGGTCGCTACTTTAATACACATCTCGGTGGATTGCTTGAAGGCACCCTGGAGTACCCAGTGGTTGTCAGGGCACCTGGAGAATCCAGTGTTGTCCTAGGTTATCCTGGAGTACCCGTGTGATCATCCTACGGTCTGCCACCCAGGCTCAAAGGCATCATAAGATTATTTATGCTAGAAACTTCCGTGTGCAGCCACAAGCTATTATGGGCTGTAGTATAGTTGAGTACGTTGCAAGACCTCTTTAAGTGGTGGGCTAGCAGATGTAGGGGAAAGTAGGTGTAACTGTCCACCCAGAGAAAAGAGCTATTGTTTTAGAAAGACTATGTCTCGATTCTCCGACCATGGATGTATTCCAGTCTTGTGGGGAAAAGTGCGCAAACCTCTGCAGAGCGTATAAACTAATCATGGTTAGCCGTGTCCCCGGTTATGGACGTTTTGAGTATCTAGTTCTTGGATTATCATGCTGATCTCATCACTCTAAATTAATTTGATTGGGTTTAATGATGATGTTTAATTGGGATTGAGTTGGAGGAACCTTCTCAATGTTTAGCAACCACCATGATAGTTAAATAAATTTTATTCCTTTATTTTAGGGAAAAATTGGCTTTATGCAAAACTATAACCATAGAGCTTTCCACCAGCCATATATGTGTGTAGTGCTAGCATTTATTCTGTTCATTACTCTCTTGTGTTACATTGCCAGCATATTCCATGTGCTGATGCGTTTCGGGCTGCAACGTTCATGTTGCAGACTTTTCAGACGACGAGTAAGGTGCCATAGGTCGTTGTCTTTCACTCAGTGATGCTGTTGGAGTTGATGGACTCACTTTATCTTCCAAGCCTTCCGCTGTTATCGATTTTAGATGGCCTTAAGCCATATTTTTGTAATAAGCTCTCTATTGAGACATTCAATGTAATAAGTGTGGGATTGAAACTCTGTTATAAATCCTCGAGTATTGTGTGTCTCAACATTACTGATCCAGGGATGACACTGATGCACAGAGATCAGGCTGTTTGAGGTCTGGTCGCTACAAGATGGTATCAGAGCACACGCTGACTGTAGGACACGACCACTAAGCTAAAGCCCTAGATCACTACTCTCTTCTCATTTCTGACTCCTCTCCCTTTTCTACTCTTTAGGATGGCGGATGCAAGGAACAAGTTCACTCAACCAGATGAAGATACACCTTTTGGACGACATTTGAAGGAAGTCACCAGATACCTGAACATCGGAATACCAAGCTTCACCGGGACCTACATCACCACTTTACCAGAAGAGGAGCGTTGGATGATTCGAGTTCAAGTTCCAGGAAGGACGTTCATGCCAGTCACTGAGCCTATAGAGTTTTCCTTTGATACACCAACCTGGAGTCTAGGAAAGAGCATGGCAGCCCACATCACCATGGGACGCAATAGAGAAGTTTACCACAAGGATCTCAAGGATACTATCTACCAGATTTGTGGGCGTCGAGATGAGCACTGGGAGATGACCAGCACCAGGAAGGATAGATCTATTGCATCTTTCAACCGGGAGTTAAACCAGCATATTCGTCGCCAGGAGAACCAGATGTGCGCAGGCATGATAGATCTGAAGAAGGCAATAACCAAGATCATCGAGCTGGAGGAAGAACTCGAGTCTACATGCGATGGATATGAGGAGGAAATGATGATACTCATGGAGAAGAATGACGATCTGACGAGGAAGCTAGGAGTATTCATGGGAGACCCCGCGCCAGGAGGAGAAGACGACGACTCCACTTGCCCGCAAAACTACATCATCATCAACGACACCGACTCGGACCCTGATGATAGCGATGATGACTATGTTGATGAAGCTGGAGCAGATATCATGGAGTCTTCCACCGATCAATTTTTCTAGTCGACAGCCATATCAGTAGTAGTATTCCCCATGTATATAGTATAGTCCGAGCACTTTTGTAACGATAGTTAGATCGATTGTATGCCCTTGTTTAAATTGATTGAAGTGATATGTTTGTGTTTGTCTCATGTGCATATGGGTAGTGTTTTCCCTCTAGATCTATTTCTATTTTGTTTTCTCATCTTTTCTAAACCCATAAAATGCCTCCGAGACGCGACAATGGATTTACTTTCCCGCCGGAACTCACTCAGTCGATCCAGCAGTAGAATGCATTGATGCAGATACTAGTCCAGAACCAGAACCAGGGGAACAACAACAATAACCCACCACCACCACCTGTTGATCACTTAGTACGTTTTCTAAGGCTGAATCCGCCGGTGTTCTCCAGTAGCACTGAGCCGATAGTTGCAGATGATTGGCTCCGCAAGATTGGAAGGGAGTTGACCACTGCAGGATGCACAGATGCGGAGAGAGTGCGTTTTGCCGCACATCAGCTTGATGGACCCGCGGCATCATGGTGGGAGAATTTCACAGCCACTTACCCCGTCGACACTGTCACATGGGACTAGTTTCAGCAAGCTTTTCGCACAATCCATGTTTCAGCAGGAGCTATGGCCATGAAGAAGCGCGATTTTCGCAACTTGTGCCAAGGAGGATGCACAGTGGGCCAGTATGTGGATGATTTTAGTAAGTTAGCACATTATGCCCCGGATGACGTTGCTACAGATGCAGCTAAACAGGAGAAGTTTCTAGAAGGACTGAATGATGAGCTGAGCATGCATTTGATGGTGGCAACCTTCAACAACTACCAGGAGTTGGTAGATAGAGCTCTCATGATTGAAGGGAAGCAGCAGCAGATTGACAATCGCAAGAGGAAGTATGGACAAGGGAAGTACAATTCTGGAGCTTAGTAGAGACCCCGTTTTACCCCGAACTCGGGAGGACACCTTAACATAACCATGGAGGTCACAATCACAATGGAGGGAGTTTGCATGACCATAGTGGCCCCAGGAATGGGAATGGTAATGGAGGAAGCAAGGGACAGAACCGTTCCAACCCAGCAACGCCCGCCAAGAAGGATCTAAGTCACATTACTTGTTTCAAGTGCGGGAAGAACGAACATTACGCCACGGAGTGTTCTGAAGCAAAGAATGTAAATGGCAATGGAAGCTCTGGGAAGAAGCCCAAGCCTTTTAACAGGGGACAAGTGAACCACGTTAACATGGAAGAGGTTGAAGCTCAGTTGGATGCAGTAATCGGTAAGTTTTTGGTAAGTCATTTACTGCAATCATTCTTTTTGATACTGGTGCATTGCGTTCATACATATCAAAGTATAAGTTTCCCACTAAAGTTCTTCGAACACCTATGTTAGTAAGATCGCCAGGAGCGGAGCATATGGCAAGCCAAGGATGTTTTCAGATGCCATTGACCATAGGTAGGCATGTTTTCCCCTCAGACCTGATAATTCTGGAGTCACAAGGTTTGGATGTGATTTTGGGTATGGATTGGCTGTCAATGTATGGTGGAAACATCGATTGCACCAGTAAGTCGATTATGCTCACCACCCTAGAAGGAAGGAGGATTAAGTATGTACCCCGGCATGTGCCAAAGAAGACTCAAGTGAATTCCTTATCAGGAGTTGTACAGGAGGAAGTACCAGTGGTGAAGGATTTCCCTGATGTATTTCCAGAAGAGTTGCTAGGCATGCCACCGGATAGAGACATTGAGTTTTTGATTGAGCTTTTGCCAGGCACAGGGCCAATATCTAAGAGACCGTACAGGATGTCCGCAAAGGATTTGGAGGAAATTAACAAGCAGATTAAGGGGTTACTGGATAAAGGCTATATTCGCCCAAGTTCGTCACCTTGGGGATCACCAGTGCTTCTAGTGGAGAAGAAGGATGGATCGTTGAGGATGGTTGTTGATTATCGTGGATTGAATGAGGTGACGATCAAGAACAAGTACCCACTACCTATGATCAATGATCTGTTTGACGAGTTGCAAGGAGCTAAAGTATTTTCCAAGATTGATCTGCAATCAGGATACCATCAACTAAAGATTCGAGAGCAGGTGTCGGTGTCAAAACCGGCGGATCTCGGGTAGGGGGTCCCGAACTGTGCGTCTAGGCGGATGGTAACAGGAGACGAGGGACATGATGTTTTTACCCAGGTTCGGGCCCTCTTGATGGAGGTAAAACCCTACGTCCTGCTTGATTAATATTGATGATGTGGGTTACAAGATTAGATCTACCACGAGATCAAGGAGGCTAAACCCTAGAAGCTAGCTTATGGTATGATTGTTGTTCGTCCTATGGACTAAAGCCATCCGGTTTATATAGACACCAGACAGGGCTAGGGTTACACAGAGTCGATTACAAAGGTAGGAGATCTACATATCCGTATCGCCAAGCTTGTCTTCCACGCCAAGGAAAGTCCCATCCGGACACAAGACGAAGTCTTCAATCTTGTATCTTCATAGTCTTGGAGTCCGGCCGATGATGCTAGTTCGGCTATCCGGACACCCCCTAGTCCGGGACTCCCTCAGTAGCCCCTGAACCAGGATTCAATGACAACGAGTCCGGCACGCATATTGTCTTCGGCATTGCAAGGCAGGTTCCTTCTCCGAATAATTTATAGAAGATCGTGAACACCAGGATAGTGTCCGGCTCTACAAAAATAAATTCCACATACCACCGTAGAGAGAATAATGTTACACAAGATCAATCTGTTGACGCATTCTGTGGTGTAACGTCACACCACTTCAAAGCCTTTACTCGAATTGTTTTTATTGTTCCACCTCAGTGTGTTTTAGCGAGGCGGTTTCCTCGGCACGTCTTGTCGAAGCAGAGATCATGTTCCCCTTATTCCGGGATTCCCATCAATACGGATGTGGGTAACCCAACCGCGCCCGTTGCCATGCCCCCTCCATCAAAAGCGGGTTCCAAATGGTCACGGGGACGGCTCTTGGTATTCTTCCTCTTTATAATGAGACCAAGGCCCGTTCTTTTTATTCAATCCTCTATCGAATCCGCCCCTCTCCCTGAGTTCCAACACCCAGGGCTCCAAATTCAGGTACCTTCGATCCTCGACAATGTCCGATCCTGATCTACGAGGCCGGTGGATGCCCTCCTCCTTCACTGAGGAGGACGTGCTAAAGCTGAGAGATGCCAGGTATTTAACCTACGAGATTTCGCATAGGCTGCCTGCCCAAGGGAAAGTTATCCCAACTCCCGAGCCCGGCGAGATCGTCGTGTTCACTCCTCACTTCCGTCGGGGTTTAGGCTTCCCGACGGATCCCTTCATGAGGGGGCTCATGTTTTACTACGGGCTGGAATTCCACGACCTGGCTCCGGAGTCCATCCTCCATATCTCCTCATTCATTGTCGTCTGTGAAGCCTTCCTCCGCACTACCCCTCACTTTGGCTTATTGCTCAAAACCTTCAACGTGGAGCTGAAGATGATCGAGGGGCGTCAGGCAGAGTGCGGCGGGGCGGTTATAAGCAAGAGGGCCGAAGCTCCATGGCCCAAGGGCTCTTTCCAAGAGGAGCTCGGCTTGTGGCAACAAGAGTGGTTTTATATCACCGCTCCCCGGGGCAGCAGGAAGAAGCCGCCGCCCATCTTTCGTTCGGGCCCTCCACAGCAGCTGACGTCATGGGTCAACAAGGGGCATGACTGGGGGCCGCCCAAAGACGTCCCGCTGTTGCAGGACCGGATTCAAGGCCTACAAGAAAGGGAGATCAATCTGGTCGCAGTGGTGCAGGTCATGTTGATCCAGCGCCTAGTGCCCTGCAAACGTCGCCCCCTCCGCCTGTGGGAATTTAATCCGGAGGGGCCATGAGCTCTTCAACACTTCATGGGTTTGACTCCCATGGAGATGTATAAATTGTTCTTCGGATCGCAAGAGACGCATCCGGAATTGACCGAGGACGTTGGCCTAAGCTGCAATCGCCCAGATACCCAAGTAAGTAACCCTGTGTCCAGACACTTCATCCATTCAATTATTGTGGGTTTGCCTTTTAACCAGCTATCCCTTGGACAGGAGTGGATAGCGCAAGCAAAACTAATACGGTGTCCGGCCCCCCTCCCTGAGACCATGCAGGATCCCGTGTTAATCAAAATGTTAGAGGTTGTACCTTCGGAGGAGGGCGAAGGAGGACACAAGGGATCTACCACCTCAGCCACGAAGGCTTTTAGTAAGGGAGGAATCGAGAGTCCCTCCTTCCAGGGAGAGAAGAGGACCACTTCCGAAGACCCGGAGGTCAAGGCCTCAAAGCGGGGGAAGAAATCTGTACCGGAAGGTCCCGTGCCGGGAAGAGCCCCGGCCGAACTGTCTCCCTGGAGGAATCAGCCCTCTAGCGAGCCGTAAGTAAAAAGGGGGAATTTTGTAATAGTGAATATCCCTGTTTAATGTCTAAAGGTAACCGAAGTTTTTACCTTGTAGTTCGGATCTTAGCCCGTCTCAGCACGGCTCATCTTCGGGAGACCTTCGTCCGGAGATGATGGAAAGCGAAACGCCTCCATCTGCCGCCCCATCGCGCGGAGCGGACGACCCTAAGGTGTCATCGCGGAGGGTCTCCCTGAGTCCGATGGGGCCAGAGAGTTCGGGGCCCATTGGAGTACGGCCGGTGGAGCTACGGGATTTGCTTAAGAGGGCGTCCATCTCAGAAGATCACCGCACCTTAATGGGTGATGTGATTGAGAGGATCTCGTCCGCCGAAACCGGGTTGTATGAGGCCGTCGGAAGTTTACTGACGGGATTTGAGGTACGCAAAAAACGACATACCTGTTGACAGTTTTGCACATGAAGTGTGCCCTGTATAGATAGTAGCCCCCAAGACTTGGTATGCTGTCGCAAACGACAGCGTGCCTAGGATCATAATCTTGGTTAATAACTGTCGCCTTTCCCATGCAGGTGGCGGAACGTTCGGTGGCCAGCCGGACTGATGAATTTGCCGAGCTGAAGAGGCAGCTCGACGCTACGGATGCGGACATCTCGCTAGTCAATAGATGACTTGATGAGTCATAAGGTATTTGGTTGCCCCACGGTTGGTTAGTAAGGGAGCTGACGCCCATTCCTTACAAATTGTATGCTTAGATGCAGATGGTGCTGCTGCTGTGGAGGACCTTCGAGCAGAACTTGCTCGGGCCAAGGAGCAAGCCAGAAAAAGCGAGGCGGCTGCCTTGAAGGCAGTGGAAGGGCTAGAAGCCGAGAAGGCTGCTCACCCGAAGCAGGGAGGAGATGGTTGGAATGGCCATAAAATTAAGAGTTGCTACCGACCGCCTGGAAGTTCTTGAAGGAGAACGCCGAGCGGAGCAAGAGGACCTGAAGAAGGCCGATGCCGAGGCCAAGGATGCCCGTAGTGCGATGCGGGCTATGAAGGAGGAACTGTGTCAGGTCGAAGACATTGTGGCTGGAAAGCCCTTTATGCTGCGTAGAAAGTTCACGGATCTGAAGTATGCTCAGCTAGGCCGATTGTACGGTGCGGAGGATCCTTGGACTTGGCGGCGAGTGCGGCTGACGCAGTCGTGCACTTTCGAAGCCAGGAGGATCATGAAATGGAAGAGCTTTTCTGGTCTCAATTCCATAGTCCGGAGCATCCACTTCCATTGGGTGATCGGCTAGTTGAGTGGGCTGAGCTGAATAGACTGTCCGGACTGGCCATGACGGATGTGGTAACTCATTTGTGGCCGAAAAGGCCCAAGCCGAAGAGTTATTTTAGCTTGTTGCAGCAATTCCTTGGGGCAGTGCCGCATATTAAGGCGATGAAGCGGTCGGCATGCATAGAAGGTGCACGGATGGCTCTCGCCCGTGGTAAAACATACTGGGCGGAGATGGATGCCACCGTTGTTGCATCCCGAGGTTCGGACAAAAGCCGATTCCCCACCGAGCATTACTTTGAGGAAGTCCTGCAGGGCGCTCGTATAATAGAGTCGCAGTGCTCGAAAGATGTTATGTTTGAATGACATGTATGATTTCTAAGATCATGTTTATAATGCAATGACTTTTTATACTTGTGTGTTCAAGTATTGAACTATCTCCTGTGCGGCCGTATATGTATGTATAATCTGAAAGATGGCAGTCTTTGGCTTTAGCCCCCACGCACATGGTGCCGGGGTGTTTGCAAAAAGAAAACGCTTTCTCACACTTAATCCAACGTCTTGGTCCTTTTAAGGAGGTGGTAGCATAGCAAACTAGGCAACCGGACTATAATGCTTTATTACTTTCACTTAGCCATAGGAGCTCGAATGTGGGGCTACTATATAGCCCCTGGTGGCACCGCGCTTCTCCAAACTTGGGGCGCGTATGTGCCTAACCGGGAAGCGGTCCTTCGTCAAAGCGGAGGAATTCTAAACATTCCAATGGTCGATCGAGTGGTTGACCAGTCTCTTGCTATATCATGACAGTCAGTTTTCGGCTTTCTCTACTGAGGTACTCTCCCGGCCGAACCGGGGCACAATCGCAGTAGTTCTCCAGGTGCCGCGTTAGCCGATGATACGGAACGTAAGGCAGCAAAACACAGGAGCCGGGCAAACCCAACATTTGACCAAAGACATGATTCGGAGCTGATGCATATAAGGCCTAACTCGAGACGCCGAACACTCCCTGAGGTGTTCGGTCTTTATGATATCGGGCAGAATAAACGCCCTAAGACCCTAGTGTCCAGGTATAGGCGGGAACTTCTGACGCGGCCAATGCCAAAACGCCAGCCTCCTCCTCGGCTCTAGTAAGAAAACGGGGGATGTTTATCAACAAGAGACAGTGAGAAAGGTTTACGCTAGGTCTTAATCTGAAAAGAATCCTTGCAACGGGTCCCTACTGCACGTCTACGCCAGTGTCTCCGTTGTGCTGTATCCTGGACGGGTGTAGCACGTGCTTCATCTGTAAAAGAGGAGGACTTAGTTTCTAAGAAATATCGTGCAAAAAGTGTATCAAAATAAAGTATAATTTGGAAGATGAAGAAAGTTGTGCTTAATTAGCCTTCATCGTTTATGCGCGCGGCCCCCTAAAAAAGGGGGCGTATGCGGCTGGGAAGCCCCTTGGTAAATTACGCCGGACTTGCCTAACCATGTCCGGGGTTTAAATGACCTGTTTTAGGGGCTTTGACCTGCAAGGTCAGAATAATGTGTGGCTGTCTAGGCAGCCGCACATTCTCCGTGGTCGAGAGACACCTGGAGTCTTAAGAATATGCCATGTGGACCGGGCATTTTTAAGCGTGAGAGATGCATAATGTGGTATTGCATTAAAGCGGGCGAAAGCTGCACGCCCCAGTAGTGCTTAAGGGCTACTGCTAAATGGGGCGATGGAGGGTGAGCTTTTCGCGACGGAGGTTGTCGGATGAACCGAACACGACCCCTAGTGGTACAGAGCCTGTAAAAAGGCCTGGCGTCACTTCTTTGAAGGAAGTGCTTGCTATAGCAAATTTTGGTGGGTTCTATCCCCAGTTTGCGGACGGTGTCCTAGTACGGAAGGGGCCGCGCTGCGTGTTATCACGTGAAGTGAGTTCACTGTTTTGACTTCTAATGGGAAAGTCTTTTGGTTTCCGGAGCGCTGCTTTTGGGTTTCGTCACTTTCACTTGGTGTGTCGAGCCCTTTGCGTTCGGCGTTAAGTCGGCCGGACTGCTTGAAGACCCAACAATCTCTATGGGTATGGTTTGCAGGCCTCCCGGAGGTACCGTGTATTTGACACAGTCTATCCAGAATCTTGTTGAGGTTGGATAGCTCGTCACTTTTATCCTTTAAGGGCAGTGTTTTCTTGTTCGGCCGAGAGCTTTTGAATCCGGCGTTGACCGCTGTACTATTTGGGCCATTCTCCTTGTTCCGGCGCTGATCTTTTTTGCGTCGTGATTTCCCATTTCCATCCCTGATTTCGGATGTACTCAGGTCGCTGGTGCTGCATCTAGCCAACCAGCTGTCTTCCCCCGCGCAAAAGCGGGTAATGAGACTTGTTAGTGCGGCCATTGTTCTTGGTTTTTCCTGGCCGAGGTGTCTGGCGAGCCATTCATCTCGGACGTTGCGCTTGAAGGCTGCTAAGGCTTCAGCGTCCGGATAGTCGACTATTTGGTTCTTTTTAGTGAGGAACCTGTTCCAGAATTTGCGTGCTGACTCTCTGGGCTGTTGAGTTATGTGACTTAAATCGTCTGCATCCGGAGGGCGGACATAGGTCCCCTGAAAGTTTGCTCGAAACGCATCCTCAAGCTCTTCCCAAATTCCAATGGTATTTTCTGGGAGACTTTTAAGCCAATGCCGAGGTGGCCCTTTGAGCTTGAGGGGTAGGTATTTTATGTCATGGAGATCGTCTCCTCTGGCCATATGTATGTGTAGGATGTAATCCTCAATCCAGACTCCGGGGTCTGTTGTTCCGTCATATGCTTCTATGTTTACGGGTTTGAATCCCTCTGGAAATCCATGATCCAGTACCTTATCGGTGAAACATAGTGGGTGTGCGGCGCCTCTGTACTGGGCGATATTGCGACGGAGCTCAAAAGAGCTTTGTCTGTTGTGTTCGGCCCGGCCGGACTTACTGTGTCCGGGGTGACGGTGATCGTCACGTATCGTGGGGCGCCCACGTGATCCATAGATCGATCTTGATTGTCTTGCCTTATCCTCCAATATGTCTCGCAGGTCCGGAGTGTTTCCCTGTGGCCTTGTGCTTTTCGAGCGATGCCGGGGTACGGGTCTAGTGAAGGGCCTTGAGGCCTCTCTGTCGCGACCACGGGGTGGTCGATCAGCCGTATTGTCTCCTGGCGAAGCGGGATCATATGCCTCCACCTCTAATCGGGGGAGCAATTTGCGTTTGGGGTAGCTTCTGGAGGGGCGTTCGAGTTCATGTTCTTCGGCCGCGAGGACTTCGGTCCATCTATCGGCTAGCAGATCTTGATCAGCTCTAAGCTGCTGCTGCTTTTTCTTGAGGCTGTTTGCCGTGGCCATAAGCCTGCGTTTGAAACGCTCCTGTTCGACGGGATCCTCAGGTACGACAAATTCGTCGTTGTCGAGGCTTGCCTCGTCTCCAGAGGGAGGCATATAGTCCTCTACCTCTTCCTCGGCCGCCCTCTCATGAGGGCTGGCGTCCCCCTCCTCCTGTGCTGGATCTTGCTGGAGTGGGTTGTCTTCGGCGCTATCCGGTGTATTATTGTCTCCGGTGCCGGAATCCTCCTTCTTGCTATGGCGGGATTTAGAGCGGCGCTGCTGACGCCGGCGCTTGGGCTATTTCTTGGAGGGGTCATCCTCCGCTATTCCTTCGCCGTTCCCATCCTTTGGGATATCCACCATGTATATGTCGTATGAAGAGGTGGCTTTCCAGTGCCCGGTGGGCGCTGGTTCTTGGTCGTCTCCGGCATCGTCGTCCATACCGTCGATGTCCTCGGAGTCGTAATCTAGCATGTCGGTTAGATCATCAACAGTGGCTACCAAGTGGGTGGTGGGTGGGCTCTGAATTTCTTCGTCGTCCGCATCACAACCGTCCTGGCCGCAGTCCGGCCAGGCCTCTCCTGATAACGAGAGGTACTTTAGCGAACTCAAGATGTCGCCACAAGGTGAGTGTTGAAAGATGTCCGCCGCGGTGAACTCGATGATCGGCGCCCAATCGGATTCGACTGGAGGGGGCGCGGGAGGTCCGGAGTCCGGCACCTCGGAGTCACGAGCTTCATGGGGGACAAGATCGGTGTTCGTCTCTATCGCCGTAGAGGTTGCATCCCCCGAGGCGGTGTCTAGGCATCCATCCTTGATCTACGGAGCTAGCTCCGAATTGAAGATCGGAGCGGGTTCGAGTGCGGCCTCCAAGGTACTGTCCGGCTGCAGAGCTAAATCATGCCCATCGTGACAGTACGGCACGCTCGGCTGTGGCTCGAATCCATCGAGGATCAAGTTCCCGTGGATGTCAGCCGTGAAGTTCAAACTTCCAAATCTGACCTGGCGGCCAGGGGCGTAGCTTTCGATCTGCTCCAGCTGGCCAAGCTAATTGGCCCGTAGTGCGAAGCCGCCGAATACAAAGATCTGTCCGGGGAGAAAAGTCTCACCCTGGACTGCATCGTTGATGATGGTCGAAGAAGCCATCGAGCCTATCGGTGACGACACAGAGGAACTCTCAATGAAAGCACCAATGTTGGTGTCAAAACCAGCGGATCTCGGGTAGGGGGTCCCGAACTGTGCGTAGGCGGATGGTAACAGGAGACGAGGGACACGATGTTTTTACCCAGGTTCGGGCCCTCTTGATGGAGGTAAAACCCTACGTCCTGCTTGATTAATATTGATGATGTGGGTTACAAGAGTAGATCTACCACGAGATCAAGGAGGCTAAACCCTAGAAGCTAGCCTATGGTATGATTGTCGTTCGTCCTATGGACTAAAGCCATCTGGTTTATATAGACACCAGAGAGGGCTAGGGTTACACAGAGTCGGTTACAAAGGTAGGAGATCTACATATCCGTATCGCCAAGCTTGCCTTCCACGCCAAGGAAAGTCCCATCCGGACACGGGACGAAGTCTTCAATCTTGTATCTTCATAGTCTTGGAGTCCGGCCGATGATGGTAGTTCGGCTATCCGGACACCCCCTAGTCCGGTACTCCCTCAGCAGGATATACCTAAGACAGCTTTTACCACAAGGTACGGGCTATATGAGTATACCGTTATGTCTTTTGGACTGACTAACGCACCTGCCTATTTCATGAACATGATGAACAAGGTGTTTATGGAGTTTTTGGATAAGTTCATCGTGGTGTTCATTGACGATATCATGGTCTACTCGAAGAATAAAGAAGAGCATAAGGAGCATTTGCATTTGGTACTTGGGAAGCTCAGAGAACATCAGCTATATGCCAAGTTCAGCAAGTGTGAGTTTTGGTTGAAGGAAGTTGGATTCCTCGGACATGTTATATCCAGAGAAGGAATAGCAGTAGACCCCACCAAGGTTGTCACTGTGACAAATTGGGAAGCACCCACGTCAGTTGGGGAGATCCAGAGTTTTATTGGACTCGCAGAATACTACCAGAGGATCATTGAGAATTTCTCGAAGATTGCAAAGCCCATGACGGAGTTGTTGAAGAAGGACACCAAGTTCAAATGGTCTGAGGAATGTGAGGCCAGTTTTCAGGAGTTGAAGAAACGCTTGGTTACAGCCCTAGTGTTGATTCTTCCAGATCAACGCAAGGATTACCAGGTGTATTGCGACGCTTCTCATCGAGGACTAGGAGCAGTGCTTATGCAGGAGGGAAGAGTTGTTTCATATGCCTCACGACAGCTTAAACCCCATGAGTTGAATTATGCTACACACCATTTGGAGTTAGCAGCCATAGTGCATGCGTTGAAGACTTGGAGACACTTTCTCATCGTGAACCATTGTGAGGTGTACACGGATCACAAGAGTTTGAAGTATATCTTCACACAGAAGGAGTTGAATCTCAGGCAGAGGAGATGGTTGGAGCTCATCAAGGATTATGATATGAGATTGCATTATCAACCCGGAAAGGCTAATGTAGTAGCCGATGTGTTGAGCCGCAAGGGTCATGTCAACACGCTCATGACCGGAGAGTTACCCAAGGAGTTAGCAAAAGATCTTCGTGAGCTATGTATGGAGATAGTTCCGAGAGACTATGTAGCAACATTGGAGATTCAGTCCACTTTGATGGATAAGATCCGAGAAGCTTAGAAGACGAACAAGGAGATTGCAGAGATAAAGGAAAGGATGAGTAAAGGAAAGGATGAGCAAAGGAAAGGCTAAGGGATTTTGTGAGGATGAGCACGATACCTTATGGTTTGAGGACCGCGTATATGTGCCAAATGATCAGGAGGTCAGGAAGTTGATTCTGCAAGAGGCCCATGATTCGCCGTATTCGATTCACCCAGGAAATACCAAGATGTATCTGGATTTAAAGGACAGTTTCTAGTGGACCAGAATGAAGAAGGATATTGCGGAGGAAATATTATTGAAAACTCTGAAGAAGCATCGTGCTGCTATTGGATATACTCTTGGTGATCTTAAGGGCATTAGTCCCACTCTATGCCAACACAAAATAAAATTGGAGGAAGACGCCAAACCAGTTATTGATCACCAACGACGATTAAATCCAAAGATAAAAGAAGTGGTAAGAAAGGAAATACTAAAGCTCCTCGAGGCAGGTATAATTTATCCCATTGCTGATAGTCAGTGGGTAAGTCATGTCCATTGTGTCCCTAAGAAGGGAGGTATTACTGTTGTTCAAATGCTAGAATGACTATCCAAACATACGCATTTTTGCTTTCTAGATGGTTAGTTTGGTTTCTCTCAAATACATGTGTCAGCTGAGGATCAAGAAAAGACCACTTTTACTTGCCCTTTCAGTACTTTTTCTTATAAACGTATGCCTTTTGGTTTATGTAATGCACCTGCTACCTTTCAAAGATGCATGATGGCTATATTCTTTGAATTTTGTGAAAAGATTTGTGAGGTATTCAAGGATGATTTCCCCGTTTATGGATCCTCTTTTGATGATTGCTTTAGCAACCTTGATCTAGTTTTGTAGAGATGTGAAGATACTAGTCTCATCTTGAATTGGGAGAAGTGCCACTTTATGGTTAATGAAGGCATTGTCTTGGGGCATAAAATTTCTGAGAGAGGTATTGAAGTTGATAAAGCAAAGGTTGATGCTATTGAAAAGATGCCATGTCCCAAGGACATTAAAGGTATAAGAAGTTTCCTTGGTCATGCCGGTTTTTATAGGAGGTTCATTAAGGACTTTTCTAAAATCTCTAGGCCTCTGAATAATCTATTATAAAAAGATATTCCTTTTGTCTTCGATGATGATTATGTAGAAGCATTTGAAATACTTAAGAAGGCTTTGATTTCTGCACCTATTGTTCAGCCACCTGATTGGAATTTACCCTTTGAAATTATGTGTGATGCTAGCGATTATGCTGTAGGTGATGTTCTAGGACAAAGAGTTGATAAGAAATTAAATGTTATTCAATATGCTAGTAAAACTTTAGACAGTGCTCAGAGAAATTATGCTACTACTGAAAAAGAATTCTAGCTGTTGTATTTGCTTGTGATAAGTTCCGACCTTATATTGTTGATTCTAAAGTAACTGTTCACACTGATCATGCTGCTATTAAATATCTTATGGAAAATAAAGATGCTAAACCTAGATTTATTAGATGGGTTCTCTTGCTACAAGAATTTGATTTGCATATTATTGATAGAAAGGGAGCTGAGAACCCCGTTGCAGACAACTTGTCTAGGTTAGAGAATGTTCTTGATGACCCACTACCTATTAATGATAGCTTTCCTAATGACCAATTAGCTATTATAAATGCTTCTCGTACTGCACCATCGTATGCTAATTATGCTAATTACATTGTTGCTGATTATGCTAATTACTTCTGGGATGACCCACGCCTTTATAAAGAAGGAGTAGATGGTGTCATTAGACATTGTGTACCTGAGCATGAACAGGAACAGATCCTACGCAAGTGTCACTGTGATGCATTTGGAGGACACCACGCTGGAGATAGAACTGCACATAAGGTATTGCAATCCAGTTTTTATTGGCCTACTCTCTTCAAAGATGCCCGTAAGTTTGTCTTGTCTTGTAATGGATGTCAAAGAATTGGTAATATTAGTAGACGTGAAGAAATGCCTATGAATTATTCTCTTGTTATTGAACCATTTGATGTTTGGGGCTTTGATTATATGGGACCGTTTCCTGCCTCTAATGGGTATACACATATTTTAGTTGTTGTTGATTACGTTACTAAATGGGTAGAAGCTATTCCAACTACTAGTGTTGATCATAACACTTCTATTAAGATGCTTAAAGAAGTTATTTTTCCGAGGTTTGGAGTCCCTAGATACTTAATGACTGATGGTGGTTCACATTTCTTTCATGGTGCTTTCCGTAAAATGCTTGCTAAGTATGATGTTAATCATAGAATTGCATCTCCATATCACCCACAGTCTAGTGGTCAAGTAGATTGAGTAATAGAGAGCTCAAATTAATTTTGCAAAAGACTATTAATAGATCTTGAAAGAATTGGTCCAAGAAACTTGATGATGCATTATGGGCTTATAGAACTGCATACAAGAATCCTATGGGTATGTCTCCATATAAAATGGTTTATGGAAAAGCATGTCACTTACCTCTCAAACTTGAACATAAGGCATATTGGGCCATTAAAGAGCTCAATTATGATTTCAAACTTGCCGGTGAGAAGAGGTTATTTGACATTAACTCACTTGATGAATGGAGAACCCATGCCTATGAGAATGCCAAACTGTTTAAGGAAAAAGTTAAAAAATGGCATGACAAGAGGATAGAAAAGCGTGAGTTCAACGTAGGTGATTATGTGTTGCTATTGAACTCTCGTTTAAGATTTTTTGTAGGAAAACTTCTCTCTAAATGGGAAGGCCCTTACGTTATCCAGGAGGTCTATCGTTCCAGTGCCATAAAAGTCAACAACTTCGAAGGAACAAATCTGAAGGTGGTGAACAGTCAAAGAATCAAACGTTATATCTCAGGTAATCCTACAAATGTTGAAACTAATATTATTGAAACCGTAACCCCAGAGGAATACATAAGGGACACTTTCCAGAACGTTTCAGACTCCGAAAAGGAATAGGTATGTGGTACGGTAAGTAAACCGACTCCAAAACAGTTCTAATAGCAATTTTTCTCTGTTTTGGAATATTTAAGAAAATAGGAAAATAAGAAGTAGTCCGGGAAGGACACGAGGAGGCCACGAGGGTGGAGGGCGCGCCCTACCCCCTGGGCGCGCCACCCTGCCTCGTGGGCACCTCGTGTGCTCTCCGGACTCCGTTTTCTTGCACGATACTTCTTTCGGTCGGCAAAAATTCATTACATAATCTCCCGAAGGTTTTGACCACCGTATCACGCAAAAATCATGTGTCTTTGTTTCGAGTTGTTTTTGTCAGATTTGTCAGGGCCATGCATCATGACGTCACCCTCCTCCAACAACGAAGACAAGGATGCTTGGCTATTGAAGATAGATCTGAAGAGAGAAGAACCTAGGGAGATCAATAAGGATGATGGGATCAAGAAGGCCATGGAGGATCAAGCTCCGGTGGCAGAAGAAGAAAACATCCTTCAACCTCTTCCTAACCTCGTTACGCCAACTAAGATTGAAGCTTTCAAGATGATTGAGTTAGCTCGCATACAAAACAAGTATCTCACACAGGAAAATATTTTGTTGAAGGATCATATCGTCGCACTCAAGGGCATTATCCGCAAATTGGAAGAGCTCCTACACTCGATGTGCGACTATCCATCATCATCACCACCTTCTTGACCACCTCCGAGGACATAAACACATGGGTATGGGCACTCCCCTTGGCAACTGCCAAGCTTGGGGGAGTTGCACTGGTATCGTATCACCATCACACTCCTATCTTTACCGTTTTACTTAGTTCGATCCTTTTGGTAATATCTTGATCTAGTAGAATAATGGTTTTGTATGAATTAGTTTTGAGTTTTGCTTTGTGATCCCTCTACGCAATCGAGTCCGTGAGCTATATATAATAAATATTAGTGTTTAGTTAAGGGCTTTGCTATCTTGCTATGATCTTGAGTGCATAAAAAAGTAAAAAGAAATAAAAGAGACCAAGTTGATCTTGTGGAAAGTAATGACTTCACATATAGAGGGTATGGATGATTAAAAGTTTTTGAGAGTTGGCAAACATAGTTTTGGTCATTGTTGCAATTAATAGGAAGTAATAAGGAAAGAGAGGTTCTCACATATAAATATACTATCTTGGACATCTTTTATGATTGTGAGCACTCATTAAAGTATGACATGCTAAAGAGTTGATGTTGGACAAGGAAGACAACATAATGGGTTATGTTTTCTCACATCTTAGTTAAAGTATATTGTCATGGATCATCCAACATGTTAAGCTTGCATTTCCCCCTCATGCTAGCCAAATTCCTTCCACCAAGTAGAGATACTACTTGTGCTTCCAAATATCCTTAAACCCAGTTTTTCCATGAGAGTCCACCATATCTACCTATGGATTGAGTAAGATCCTTCAAGTAAGTTGTCATGTTGCATGCAATAAAAATTTCTCTCTAAATATGTATGACTTATTAGTGTGGAGAAAATAAGCTTTATACGATCTTGTGATATGGAAGTAATAAAAGCGATGGACTGCATAATAAAGGTTCATATCACAAGTGGCAATATAAAGTGACGTTCTTTTGCATTAAGATTTTGTGCATCCAACCATAAAAGCACATGACAACCTCTGCTTTCCTCTGCGAAGGGCCTATCTTTTACTTTATGTATTATACCTTCTGCATGAGTCAAGGTGATATTCACCTTTACCTTTTACATTTTATCCTTTGGCAAGCACCTCGTGTTGGAAAGATCCTGATATATATATCCAATTGGATGTAAGTTGGCATGAACTATTATTGTTGACATTACCCTTGAGGTCAAAGGTTGGGAGGCAACACTATAAGTCCCTATCTTTCTCTGTGTCCGATTAAAACTCCATAACCGTAAGTATTGCGTGAGTGTTAGCAATTGTGAAAGACTAAATGATAGTTGAGTATGTGGACTTGCTGAAAAGCTCTTATGTTGACTCTTTCCTATGTTATGATAAATTGCAATTGCTTCAATGACTGAGATTATACTTTGTTAGTTCTCAATGAAGTTTCTGAATCATACTTGACATTGTGAATATATTGTTACTCAAGCATAAGAAATCATATGACAAAATATATATATATGTTGCTATTATAAGAATGATCATGATGCCCTCATATCCGTATTTTATTTTTTATCGACACCTCTATCTCTAAACATGTGGACATATCTTTCGATATCGGCTTCCTCTTGAGGACAAGCAAGGTCTAAGCTTGGGGGAGTTGATGCGTCCATTTTGCATCATGATTTTATATCGTTATTTATTGCATTATGGGCTGTTATTACACGTTATGTCGCAATACTTATGGCTATTCTGTCTTATTTTACAAGGTTTACGTGAAGAGGGACAATGCCAGCAGCTGGGATTCTGGGCTGGAAAAGGAGCAAATATTGGAGACCTATTCTGCACAGCTCCAAAAGTCCTGAAACTCCATGAAAGTCATTTTGGGAATTAATAAAAAATATTCAGCGAAGAAATACCAGAGGGGGGCCACCCACCACCCACGAGGGTGGGGGCGCGCCCTACCCCCTGGGCGCGCCCGCTGCCACGTGGGCCACCTGGCAGCCCTCTGGTGCCCATCTTCTGGTATATGAAGTCTTTTACCCTGGAAAAAATCATAAGCAAGCTTACGGGACAAAACTTCGCCTCCATGAGGCAGAACCTTGGCAGAACCAATCTAGGGCTCCGGCGGAGCTGTTCTGCCGGGGAAACTTCCCTCCGGGAGGGGGAAATCATCACCATCGCCATCACCAACCATCCTCTCATCGGGAGGGGGTCAATCTCCATCAACACCTTCACCAGCACCATCTCCTCTCAAACCCTAGTTCATCTCTTGTATCAAATCTTTATACCAAAACCTCAGATTGGTACCTGTGGGTTGCTAGTAGTGTTGATTACTCCTTGTAGTTGATGCTAGTTGGTTTATTTGGTGGAAGATCATATGTTTAGATCCTTAATGCATATTAATACTCCTCTAATTATGAACATGAATATGCTTTGTGAGTAGTTACGTTTGTTCCTGGGGACATGGGTGAAGTCTTGCTATGAGTAGTCATGTGAATTTGGTATTTGTTCGATATTTTGATAAGATGTATGTTGTCTCTCCTCTAGTGGTGTCATGTGAATGTCGACTACATGACACTTCACCATTATTTGGGCCTAGAGGAAGGCATTGGGAAGTAATAAGTAGATGATGGGTTGCTAGAGTGACAGAAGCTTAAACCCTAGTTTATGCGTTGCTTCGTAAGGGACTTATTTGGATCCATATGTTTCATGCTATGGTTAGGTTTACCTTAATACTTCTTTTGTAGTTGCGGATGCTTGCAATAGGGGTTAATCATAAGTGGGATGCCTGTCCAAGAAAGGGCAATACCCAAGCACCGGTCCACCCACATATCAAATTATCAAATTAACGAACGGGAATCATATGAGTGTGATGAAAACTAGCTTGACGATAATTACCATGTGTCCTCTGGAGCGCTTTTCTCATTATAAGAACTTGTCCAGGCTTGTCCTTTGCTACAAAAAGGATTGGGCCACTTTGCTGCACCTTATTTACTTTCATTGCTTGTTACCCGTTACAAATTATCTTATCACAAAACTATTTGTTACCTACAATTTCAGTGCTTGCAGAGAATACCTTACTGTAAACCGCTTGTCATTTCCTTCTGCTCCTCGTTGGGTTCGACACTCTTACTTATTGAAAGGACAATGATATTCCCCTACACTTGTGGGTCATCATGTGCCCCTTCAATATAAATAATAAGCACGCATCCCAGTAGCCCCCGAGCCTTAATGTGGGCACGGGTGGCCGAATTAAGGATCAATATCGGTTTGACAAAAAATTTGTTGTGTTTAACACAAACTTCTCGAAAAGAGAATAAATATCTCATAAAGGAGTTAGAGCTAACGAAAGATGAACTCACCAAGGTCAGCCTTAAGGGGCTTAATAGATAGGAAATCAATGCCAATAAGGAACTATGAGAGCGTTATGTCAGCTGCTTGGTTGTCTCAAAGAGACTGTGCCATTGACTATTTAAAAGATTGGCTGTGAAAAATTGATTTTTGCTCACAATTTATGTGTAATGATTCTATGTACCCAAGTACTTTACATCATTAATGCTCGAATCTGCATTGTACAAAACTTTGTTGACCGACCATCAGCTTCAACCTCCTCGGCCAGTAGCTAGGGAATGTTTATCCCACTTTATAAATCCTTTATAATGGCAAAAGATTTACGGAAAACAAGGCAATCCGGCCATACGGTTTTATAAACAAAGGTACACGAAGAGATAGGTTATAGAACATCTTTTGGGAAAAATAGTTCCACTATAGGTTTCTTTTCCCAGGTTGTTATGTTGATCATGATCATGAAACCTCAACTCCGACCAATATGGGAGGAAAATATTGAGGATTTAGTTTGGGAAAGTTCCCGAACTAGATGGTCTTAATGAACCGAAATTTTCAGCTCTGTCATTGTTGACCAATTATATCCTTTAAGATGGCTAGCTTTCGGCTTCACCCAGTCTGAGGTACTAACCTGGATGACCCGGTAGTAACAATCACATAGGTGCTCCCTTTAAATAAAGCTACTAAGAAAGATCATTACCCTTTTCCTTTTATTGAGCAAATGCTAGAAAGACTATCCAAACATACACATTTTTGCTTTCTAAATGGTTACTTTGGTTTCTCTCAAATACCTGTGTCAGCTGAGGATCAAGAAAAGACCACTTTTACTTGCCCTTTCAGTACTTTTGCTTATAGACGTATGCCTTTTGGTTTATGTAATACACCTGCTACCTTTCAAAGATGCATGATGGCTATATTCTCTGACTTTTGTGAAAAGATTTGTGAGGTATTCATGGATGATTTCTCCGTTTATGGATCCTCTTTTGATGATTGCTTGAGCAACCTTTATCGAGTTTTGCATAGATGTGAAGATACTAGTCTCATCTTGAATTGGGAGAAGTCCCACTTTATGGTTAATGAAGGCATTGTCTTGGGGCATAAAATTTCTGAGAGAGTCATTGAGGTTGATAAAGCTAAGGTTGATGCTATTGAAATGATGCCATGTCCCAAGGACATTAAAGGTATAAGAAGTTTCCTTGGTCATGCCAGTTTTTATAGGAGGTTCATTAAGGACTTTTCTAAAATCTCTAGGCCTCATACTAATCTATTATAAAAAGATATTCCTTTTGTCTTCGATGATGATTGTGTAGAAGCATTTGAAATACTTAAGAAGGCTTTGATTTCTGCACCTATTGTTCAGCCACCTGATTGGAATTTACCCTTTGAAATTATGTGTGATGCTAGCGATTATGCTGTAGGTGTTGTTCTAGGACAAAGAGTTGATAAGAAATTAAATGTTATTCAATATGCTAGTAAAACTTTAGACAGTGCTCAGAGAAATTATGCTACTTCTAAAAAACAATTCTAGCAGTTGTATTTGCTTGTGATAAGTTCCGACCTTATATTGTTGATTCTAAAGTAACTATTCACACTGATCATGCTGCTATTAAATATCTTATGGAAAAGAAAGATGCTAAACCTAGAATTATTAGATGGGTTCTCTTGCTACAAGAATTTGATTTGCATATAATTGATAGAAAGGGAGCTGAGAACCCCATTGCAGACAACTTGTCTAGGTTAGAGAATGTTCTTGATGACCCACTACCTATTAATGATAGCTTTCCTAATGAACAATTAGCTGTCATAAATGCTTCTCTTACTGCTCCATCGTATGCTGATTATGCTAATTACATTGTTGCTAAATTCATACCACCTAGTTTCACATACCAGCAAAAGAAAAAGTTCTTCTATGATTTAAGACATTACTTCTGGGATGACCCACACCTTTATAAAGGAGTAGATGGTGTTATTAGACCTTGTGTACCTGAGCATGAACAGGAACAGATCCTACGCAAGTGTCACCCCGAAGCATATGGAGGACACCACGCTGGAGATAGAACTGCACATAAGGTATTGTCCGGTTTTTATTGGCCTACTCTCTTCAAAGATGACCGTAAGTTTGTCTTGTCTTGTGATGAATGTCAAATAATTGGTAATATTAGTAGATGTCAAGTAATGCCTATGAATTATTCTCTTGTTATTGAACCATTTGATGTTTGGGGCTTTGATTATATGGGACTGTTTCCTGCCTCTAATTGGTATACACATATTTTAGTTGCTGTTGATTACGTTACTAAATGGGTAGATGCTATTCCAACTAGTAGTGCTGATCATAACACTTCTATTAAGATGCTTAAAGAAGTTATTTTTCCGAGGTTTGGAGTCCCTGGATACTTAATGATTGACGGTGGTTCACTTTTCATTCATGGTGCTTTCCGTAAAATGCTTGCTAAGTATGATGTTAATTATATAATTGCATCTCCATATCACCCACAGTCTAGTGGTCAAGTAGAATTGAGTAATAGAGAGCTCAAATTAATTTTGCAAATAACTGTTAATAGATCTAGAAAGAATTTGTCCAAGAAACTTGATGATGCATTATGGGCTTATAGAACTGCATATAAGAATCCTATGGGTATGTCTCCATATAAAATGGTTTATGGAAAAGCATGTCACTTACCTCTCGAACTTGAACATAAGGCATATTGGGCCATTAAAGAGCTCAATTATGATTTTAAACTTGCCGGTGAGAAAAGGTTATTTTACATTACTTCACTTGATGAATGGAGAACCCATGCCTATGAGAATGCCAAATTGTTTAAGGAAAAGGTTAAAAAATGGCATGACAAGAGGATACAAAAGCGTGAGTTTAACATAGGTGATTATGTGTTGCTATTCAACTCTCGTTTAAGATTTTTTGCAGGAAAACTTCTCTCTAAATGGGAAGGCCCTTACGTTATCGAGGAGGTCTATCGTTCAGGTGCCATAAAAATCAACAACTTTGAAGGCACAAATCTGAAGGTGGTGAACGGTCAAAGAATCAAACATTATATCTCAGGTAATCCTACAAATGCTGAAACTAATATTATTGAAACTGTAACCCCGAAGGAATACATAGGGGACACTTTCCAGAACCTTTCAAACTCCGAAAAGGAATAGGTATGTGGTACGGTAAGTAAACCGACTCCAAAACTGTTCTAATAGCAATTTTTCTCTGTTTTGGAATATTTAAGAAAATAGGATAATAAGAATTGGTCCGGGAAGGACACGAGGCGTCCACGAGGGTGGAGGGCGCGCCCTACCCCCTGGGCACGCCACCCTACCTCGTGGGCACCTTGTGTGCTCTCCGGACTCCGTTTTCTTGTACGATACTTCTTTCGGTCGGTAAAAATTCATTATATAATCTCCCGAAGGTTTTGACCATCGTATCACGCAAAAATCCTCTGTCTTTGTTTCGAGCTGTTCTCTGTCAGATTTGTTAGGGCCATGCATCATGACGTCACCCTCCTCCAACAATGAAGACAAGGATGCTTGGCTATTGAAGATAGATCTGAAGAGAGAAGAACCTAGGGAGATCAATAAGGATGATGGGATCAAGAAGGCCACGGAGGATCAAGCTCCGGCGGCAGAAGAAGAAAACATCCTTCAACCTCTTCCTAACCTCTTCACCCCAACTGATATTGAAGCTTTCAAGATGATTGAGTTAGCTCGCATACAAAATAAGTATCTCACACAGGAAAATATTTTGGTGAAGGATCATATCGTCGCACTTAAGGGCATTATCCACAAATTGGAAGAGCTCCTATACTCGATGTGCGACTATCCATCATCATCACCACCTTCTTGACCACCTTCGAGGACATAAACACATGGGTATGGGCACTCCCCTTGGCACCTGCCAAGCTTGGGGGAGTTGCCCCAGTATCATATCACCATCACACTCCTATCTGTACCGTTTTACTTAGTTCGATCCTTTTGGTAATATCTTGATCTAGTAGAATAAAGTTTTGGTATGAATTAGTTTTGAGTTTTGCTTTGTGATCCCTCTATGTAATCGAGTCTGTGAGCTATATATAATAAATATTAGTGTTTAGTTAAGGGCTTTGCTATCTTGCTATGATCTTGAGTGCATAAAAAAGTAAAAAGAAATAAAAGAGACCAAGTTGATCTTGTGGAAAGTAATGACTTCACATATAGAGGGTATGGATGATTAAAAGTTTTTGAGAGTTGGCAAACATAGTTTTGGTCATTGTTGCAATTAATAGGAAGTAATAAGGAAAGAGATGTTCTCACATATAAATATACTATCTTGGACATCTTTTATGATTGTGAGCACTCATTACAGTATGGCATGCTAAAGAGTTGATGTTGGACAAGGAAGACAACGTAATGGGTTATGTTTTCTCACATCTTAGTTAAAGTATATTGTCATGGATCATCCAACATGTTAAGCTTGCCTTTCACCCTCATGCTAGCCAAATTCCTTGCACCAAGTAGAGATACTACTTGTGCTTCCAAATATCCTTAAACCTAGTTTTGCCATGAGAGTCCACCATATCTACCTATGGATTGAGTAAGATCCTTCAAGTAAGTTGTCATGTTGCATGCAATAAAAATTGCTCTCTAAATATGTATGACTTATTAGTGTGGAGAAAATAAGCTTTATATGATCTTCTGATATGGAAGTAATAAAAGCGATGGACTGCATAATAAAGGTTCATATCACAAGTGGCAATATAAAGTGACGTTCTTTTGCATTAAGATTTTGTGCATCCAACCATAAAAGCACATGACAACCTCTGCTTTCCTCTACGAAGAGCCTATCTTTTACTTTATGTCTTATACCTTATGCATGAGTCAAGGTGATATTCACCTTTCCCTTTTACATTTTATCCTTTGGCAAGCACCTCGTGTTGGAAAGATCCTGATATATATATATATCCAATTGGATGTAAGTTGGCATGAACTATTATTGTTGACATTATCCTTGAGGTAAAAGGTTGGGAGGCAACACTATAAGCCCCTATCTTTCTCTGTGTCCGATTAAAACTCCATAACCATAAGTATTGCGTGAGTGTTAGCAATTGTGAAAGACTAAATGATAGTTGAGTATGTGGACTTGCTGAAAAGCTCTTATGTTGACTCTTTCCTATGTTATGATAAATTGCAATTGCTTCAATGACTGAGATTATAGTTTGTTAGTTCTCAATGAAGTTTCTGAATCATACTTGACATTGTGAATAGATTGTTACTCAAGCATAAGAAATCATATGACAATATATATATATATATATGTTGTTGTTATAAGAATGATCATGATGCCCTCATGTCCCTATTTTATTTTTTATCGACACCTCTATCTCTAACCATGTGGACATATCTTTCGATATCGGCTTCCGCTTGAGGACAAGCGAGGTCTAAGCTTGGGGGAGTTGATACGTCCATTTTGCATCATGCTTTTATATTGATATTTATTGCATTATGGGCTGTTATGACACGTTATGTCACAATACTTATGGCTATTCTCTCTTATTTTACAAGGTTTACATGGAAAGGGAGAATGCCAGCAGCTGGGATTCTGGGCTGGAAAAGGAGCAAATATTGGAGACCTATTCTGCACAGCTCCAAAAGTCCAAAAACTCCACGAAAGTCATTTTGGGAATTAATAAAAAATATTCAGCGGGAGAAATACCTGAGGGGAGCCACCCACCACCCACGAGGGTGGGGGTGCGCCCTACCCCCTGGGCGCGCCCCCCTGCCTCGTGGGCCACCTGGCAGCCCTCTGGTGCCCATCTTCTGCTATATGAAGTCTTTTACCCTGGAAAAAATCATAAGCAAGCTTACGGGATGAAACTCCGCTGCCATGAGGCAGAACCTTGGCGGAACCAATCTAGGGCTCCGGCGGAGCTGTTCTGCTGGGGAAACTTCCCTCCGGGAGGTGGAAATCATCACCATCGTCATCACCAACGATCCTCTCATCGGGAGGGGGTCAATCTCCATCAACATCTTCACCAGCACCATCTCCTCTCAAACCCTAATTCATCTCTTGTATCCAATCTTTGTACCAAAACCTTAGCTTGGTACCTGTGGGTTGCTAGTAGTGTTGATTACTCCTTGTAGTTGATGCTAGTTGGTTTATTTGGTGGAAGATCATATGTTCAAATCCTTAATGCATATTAATACTCCTCTGATTATGAACATGAATATGCTTTGTGAGAGTTACGTTTGTTCCTGGGGACATGGGTGAAGTCTTGCTATGAGTAGTCATGTGAATTTGGTATTTGTTCGATATTTTGATAAGATGTATGTTGTCTCTCCTCTAGTGGTGTCATGTGAATGTCGACTACATGACACTTCACCATTATTTGGGCCTAGAGGAAGGCATTGGGAAGTAATAAGTAGATGATGGGTTGCTAGAGTGACAGAAGCTTAAACCCTAGTTTATGCGTTGCTTCGTAAGGGACTTATTTGGATCCATATGTTTCATGCTATGGTTAGGTTTACCTTAATACTTCTTTTGTAGTTGCGGATGCTTGCAATAGGGGTTAATCATAAGTGGGATGCCTGTCCAAGAAAGGGCAATACCCAAGCACCGGTCCACCCACATATCAAATTATCAAATTAACGAACGCGAATCATATGAGTGTGATGAAAACTAGCTTGACGATAATTACCATGTGTCCTCTGGAGCGCTTTTCTCATTATAAGAACTTGTCCAGGCTTGTCCTTTGCTACAAAAAGGATTGGGCCACTTTGCTGCACCTTATTTACTTTCATTGCTTGTTACCCGTTACAAATTATCTTATCACAAAACTATTTGTTACCTACAATTTCAGTGCTTGCAGAGAATATCTTACTGTAAACCGCTTGTCATTTCCTTCTGCTCCTCGTTGGGTTCAACACTCTTACTTATTGAAAGGACAATGATATTCCCCTACTCTTGTGGGTCATCATGTGCCCCTTCAATATAAATAATAAGCACGCATCCCAGTAGCCCCCGAGCCTTAATGTGGGCACGGGTGGCCGAATTAAGGATCAATATCCATTTGACAAAAAATTTGTTGTGTTTAACACAAACTTCTCGGAAAGAGAATAAATATCTCATAAAGGAGTTAGAGCTAACGAAAGCTGAACTCACCAAGGTCAGCCTTAAGGGGCTTAATAGATAGGAAATCAATGCCAATAAGGAACTATGAGAGCGTTATGTCAGCTGCTCGGTTGTCTCAAAGAGACTGTGCCATTGACTATTTAAAAGACTGACTGTGAAAAATTGACTTTTGCTCACAATTTATGTGTAATGATTCTATGTAACCAAGTACTTTACATCATTAATGCTCGGATCTGCATTGTACAAAACTTTGTTGATCGACCATCGGCTTCAACCTCCTCGGCCAGTAGCCAGGGAGTGTTTATCCCACTTTATAAAGCCTTTATAATGGCAAAAGATTTACGGAAAACAAGGCAATCCGGCCATGCGGTTTTATAAACGAAGGTACACGAAGAGATAGGTTATAAAACATCTTTTGGGAAAAATAGTTCCACTATAGGTTTCTTTGCCCAGGCTGTTATGTTGATCACGATCATGAAACCTCAACTCCGACCAATATGGGAGGAAAATATTGAAGATTTAGTTTGGGGAAAGTTCCCGAACTAGATGGTCTTAATGAACCGAAATTTTCAGCTCTGTCATTGCTGACCAATTATATCCTTTAAGATGGCTAGCTTTCGTCTTCACCCAGTAAGAGGTACTAACCAGGATGACCCGGTAGTAACAATCACAGAGGTGCTCCCTTTACCACCTGGCCGAACAACCGAGAATGTAGGGGTAAGCACAGGAGCCAGGCAACCCAGCTTGGCCATAATCTTAAGTCAAATTGATGCATATTTATGGCTTTATAACGATAATCACGGAAGGCAGTGCTTGTATAATGAATACCAACACTGATGATATATGTTTATTTTGACTCCGTTGCGACCGTTTGTAATCTAAAAGTGGCCCATCGTCACCTTCTACCCCTTTGTAGATGCTACACAGGGTGTTTCCACGGTAACAAGACAACCCTTAGTCGATGTCTCGGTGCCTGGAGGCGGTTGTGTTAGCAGAAACAAGGCAATCAGATATGCGGGCTTTATAACTTTCACTTAGTCATAGGAGCTTAAAGATGGGAGGCCGGCTACTAGCCCCTGGTTAGTGTTCAGCGACAGCCGAGGTCAAGTCGTAAACACTTCGGCCAATGTTATGAACGGCCCATCAGTTAACACAGTCATCGGATCGCTGACCAGTTTACGCTTATTGTGACAGTCAGTTTTCAGCTTTCTCCATTGAGGCGTTTAACCATGCGAGCTAGAAGCACAATCGCAGTGGTTCTCCCCTTTAACACCTAGCTGAAAAGAGCGGAACATCGGAGGCAAGCACAGGAGCCAAGCAACCCAACTATTGACCAAAGACACAAGTCGAAATCGATGCATATATAGCAATATCCGAGATGTTTTTGCAGAATCTCTAAAGGTGTCCGGCGTTGCACTAGGAGACTTATGCTGGAAACACACAAATAGTTTAAAAGTTCCATAGGCTCGAAAAGCCAAAAAGTTATGTAAAAACTTGACGTCCGAACTAAACCGAGATTTTGGTGCCAATCTAGAAATTGGTCTTTTTAAAAAAATGTGCTTCTGTCGTGCTTTAACATGAGGGCGGAGCACCAACTCCAAACGCGGCTCTCCAGTGAGCTCATCCACGATAGACTGCACGGAGGGAAGCCACTGCCCGCTGAGGTCATCTCCAGCGACTCCGACGAGTAGATCCCCGGTTAAGTTTAATGAGTAGTAGACCCCCGCGTATGAACTAGTTTAAATTTGGATTTTTTTTATTTTTATGCCCCTGGTTCCTTAGCTCTACTCATTCATCCCCACTCTGTTAACTTTTGCTCACTTTTCCCCACTCCCTTGCCCGAAACCCTCGGAATAGGTTTTAACGAACGTTGTCGTCGGGTCAATGCTTTTGACCGTTAACACTGATGAGTGGGGCCGTGTATACGTGGGTACATGCAAGACCGCGGTCGTGCGCGGTCGTGGGGTAGCACGTGTCCATGGACATGCCCGAAACGTCCCATCATATAAAGAGAGGCAACCACCTCCATCGCTCCTACCATTTTCCCCCAAATCCCCTCCCTGCCGCATTGTCTTCCTCTCCCCCACCGACATTTTCTCGCTCTCAGTCAGGGATATACCCCGCGGTATGACCTGGCCAGAGTCGTAAACCGGCCGGGACTTGGTAAACCGGCGGATGGTAAACCGGCAGACAGTTAAGACAAATGGCTAAGTCAGACGATAAACCGGCAGGTGTTAAACCAGCAGATGGCTAAGACAGATGGTAAACCGGCAAGTGTTAAACCGGCAGAGTTAAGACATATGGTAGCACCGGTAGGTGTTAAGTCAATCATAACCCAGCAGACATTGTTAAACTGGCAGACATTGTTAAACCGACAGACGTTGTTAAACCGGCAGACAATGTTAAACCGGCAGACGTTAAGAAGCCCAGGAAAGGAAGTCAGAATAGTTTAAGTTAAAGTCCGAGTTGGACTCCACATGTAAACCGCACCTTCAACTTATATAAGGAGGGGCAGGGCTCCCCAAAGAGGGACAAGCAAGAAAAAATCTCTAGGGCTAGACACAACTAGAGGAGAGCAGGTTTACGGCGACTCCCTCGTGATGATAATGAGATCTAGCCTCAAACAGCATGTAGGGTTTTTACCAGATGATCTTTCCCGGGGCCCGAAGCTGTCTAAACCCTTGTCTGGTGTTGCGTCTCTCGATTCCGCCCAACCCCTCTCAAGCTACCACATAGATGCGTTGGCCTCGCGACTAAGTCCTCACACTAAGGACATCTGACGTGTTAATTCCATGATAGTTGGCGCCCACCGTGGGGCTATCGCACGATGGTGTTGAGTTCTTGGAGGGATCTCTCCCAGGGATTGAGGAGTTTGTGATTTTTTGGATGAAGAAGAGCCTGCTTGGAATAATATGTATCAACTTCAAGTTTATCAGTTCAGATTTATAATCCGTTGGATTTGAGTTTAAGAAAATTAGGTTTGAATCTGTGTGTCCCCGCGTGCGACCTGGCGTTCCATCAGTCCGGAGCGAAAACAATTTCGAGAGTACCGCTGCAAGAGGCCAAAGTGCAAAAAGGGATTCCATCCGTACGGATGGAAAATCATTAAGTTGTGTTTGTTTCTTTTGGTCTGATTCGCCAGGTTGTCACCGCCGCGTACAGGATCCGCCGAGACGGTCAAATTGTTTCCATCACATCAAGTGTCACAGCCTAATGGTTTCAAAGTCTGGTGTACTTCTCGAGTAGTATATCACCTGAAGCCAAATCAGTTTTTTATTGGTCAACTATGATTGCTACAAGGAATCTACCAGGAGGTTAAGTCGAGAATTAGAAAAAAGAAAGCATGATTTGCCTTGCGTGAACACATAGGATTCCAACACCGGGGCGGATTGACAAGTCAAACACCAAGTTTTGACGAGGCCACGGGCTGACGCTCGTTTCCGATTTTTATCTCTAAACCGCCATCGCCGGGTGCGTCTCTGACTGCCGCATGTCTGCGTGGCCCTGCTGGACTGGCACCTCTCCAACTCGCCGTCGAGGCCTCCCTCTGTTTCCAGTCCGGATTGGGTCTCGCTCCGCATCTGCTTCCGATCCGCCGACGCATCGAGAGTCGCCATCGCCTCTGCTACCGCTGCAACCCGCCGCGGTTATGGCTCACCTTGTTGATGCAGCTCAGCCCATAAACCGGCAGAATCACCTCGAGGCCGTTTCACCCCTCAGCTGCAGAGCTGCCACCGTCACCGCGCTTCTACAATTTTGACTCGCCGGACCGCTTCAAAACAGCTGCTGTCGTCCGAGCCGCCTCGGTGGTTCCCTCGCTTCTCAACAATCTGCTGAGACGCCTGTGTTGAGCACCCCTGTGTCGCAGAGCCGCCAAGTATCACGCCCAATATGCGACCCTATCCAAAAGGAACTCGAAGGTCCCACCAAGGATAGACCCGCATATTGAAACACTTTTGCAAGGTGGATATCATTACACCAACATTACATAATAGATGGGGATACATACAAAAGGCATACAATGCCACATGAATACAACATCATCATACATAATAGCATCATCCGACTACGGATGAAACATAAACAGAAACTCAAATGACATCCACCCTGCTAGCCCAGGCTACCGACCTGGAACCTATCCCCTGATCGAAGAGGAAGCAGAAGAAGAACTCCAAAACAAGTAAACATCACTCTCGCGTCATGAACATTGCACACCCTGTACCTGCAACTGTTGTTGTAGTAATCTGTGAGCCACGAGGACTCAGCAATCCCATTACCATGGGTATCAAGACTAGAAAAGCTTAAAGGGAAAGGAAGGGGTAAAGTGGTGAGGTTGCAGCAGCGACTAAGCATATATGGTGGCTAACATACGCAAATAAGAGCGAGAAGAGAGCAAGCGGAACGGTCGTGAAACTAGCAATGATCAAGAAGTGATCCTGAACTCCTACTTACGTCAAACATAACCCAGAAACCATGTTCACTTCCCGGACTCTGCCGAAAAGAGACCATCACGGCTACACACACGGTTGATGCGTTTTAATTCGGATCTGGTGTCAAGTTATCTACAACCGGACATTAAACAATTCCCATCTGCCTATAACCGCAGCCACGGCTTTCGAATGATTATACCCTGCAGGGGTGTCCCAACTTAGCCCATGATAAGCTCTCGCGATCAACGAAGGATATACCTTCTCTCAGGAAGACCTGATCAGACTCGGAATCCCGGTTTACAAGACATTTCGACAATGGTAAAACAAGACCAGCAAAGCCGCCCGATGCGCCGACAATCCCGATAGGAGCTGCACACATCTCGTTCTTAGGGCACACCGGATGAGCAAGACGTCGGGTTGGCATAGACCCTGATTGCCCAGGGGGCGCCGGACATCGCTCGGTTTGGACCAACACTTAGACAAGCACTTTCCCGGGGGGGTAAAATAAAGATGACCCTCAAGAGCGTGACTCCCAAGGGAAAAAGGGCTAGGTGAGGCAAATGGTAAAACCAATGTTGGGCCTTGCTGGAGGAGTTTTATTCAAAGCGAACTGTCAAGGGGGTCCCATAAATCACCCAACCGCGTAAGGAACGCAAAATCCGGGAACATAACACCGGTATGACAAAAACTAGGGCGGCAAGAGTGGAACAAAACACCAGGCATAAGGCTGAGTCTTCCACCCTTTACCAAGTATATAGATGCATTAATAATATAAGAGATATTGTGATATCCCAACCAAAATCCTGTCCACCATGGAGCAATCTTCAACTTCACCTGCAACTAACAACACTATAAGAGGGCTGAGCAAAGCGGTAACATAGCCAAGCAACGGTTTGCATAGGAAAGGTGTCAAAGGTTAGAGGTTCATGGCAATATGGGAGGCTTGATAAACAGGTGATAGGTAGCGCAGCAAAGCGATAGAACGAAGCAACTAGCATAGCAATGATAGTAGTGAGATCCAGGGTAGCGGTCATCTTGCCTGAAATCTTGCAAGGAAGAAGAATGAGTCCATGAAGAGGATGAAGCCACGAAGACGAACCAAGCGTAGACGAACGAATCATCACGATCGCAACGAAACAGGAACTATCGAGAAGAAGCACACAACATAGTAAACACACCACACATAAACATGACATGATGCACGAACAAGCATGATGCAAGACAATACTACATGAAGCTACTCATGGCAAGAGATGATGCAAACAAGAGCAACACATCAAGGCAAGTTTAAATGAGGCCGGGAACAACATATAACAATTCCGGTAAGTCCTCATATGCAAATTTCGAAGTTGGTCCAGATCTGAATAAACCTTATGTTCAAGTTGTTAAACAGCAAGTTAAAATGCACAAAGATGATCTACACGAGATTCTAGTCAAGTTACATATAAAGTTCATTTAATTCGGAGCTACGGCCTAGAAGATATGAGCAAAACAAGTTAAACATGGCATTGATGCAAAATGCATACAATCATCAAACAAACACACCAAAACAAGGATGCAACATGATAATATGAAGCTACATGCAATTCTAAGCAAGTTTCACAGAGAGCACACTCAAAACGGAGCAACGGTTCAACACACACACTCTATACAAGTTAAAGGACAAGCTGTCCAAAACAGCAACTAGGCATATTGCAAGCATCAAAACAACATGCTACAGCACCTCAACATATTAACAAAAGGCATGGGCATGATGTACAGGTAAAGCATTACAAAAACTGAACACTGAGCTATCTCCAGAAATCACTAGAACATGCTCAAACACACATGGCAAGATTGCAAATAATAACAGTTAAGACTTTGCAGAAAATAACATCAGGTTGCAATGTTTAGAGCTATCAAACAACATGTTACAGTAACTTAACATGGCAAACAAACGCATGGCATGAACCTACTAAATGCATAGATCAAAAGTCCTTTAGTGACCATCAGCCAAAAAGGATCAGAAAATATGATGGCACCCATGTAAACATAGCAAGTTATATTACAGATTCAAACATGGCAGAAACAGAATTATGAAGGCATGTAGATGAGCTTGTACCACTCACCACAGAGCAATATATGGCATGGCAAGGCAACCAACAGTAAGAAGACATGTTTGTGAAGCTAAGCATGGCAAGAGAAAGTTCATAGGATGCATGGATCACTAGCAAAACACCTGGCAACAACTGAACTTAATGTTAACAGGCTGACAGCAACATTATCAAGCAACTTTGAAGCAAGATATGAACAAGCTACAGCAAGCTATAATTTCAACCAGGCGCATGGATGGATAGAGCAAGACATGTAGAACAAAACATATTTAGTGGAATCTCCAGATTATGTATAGAATGACTTGTAGAAGCAGGTTTACATAGCATCATGAAATAACAGATTCTGCCTAGCAAAACAGCAACAGCAAGTACCCTACTTAACAAGCTCGATTCACTCACCACAAGTCATTGCATGACAAGATAATCATAGCATCATCAAGAAGACATGTTTATGAAAAAAACCAAGGAAAGAACAAGTTCATAGCATGCAAGGATCAACTACAACAACCTTGGCAAAATTGAATAACATGTAAACAATCTGCCAGGAAACATTTTGAAGAAAATGTAGAGCACGAAAATGACATGCTATACTACTCCATAATTGCAACCCAGGGCATGAATGGATAGACAATAACCATATGTTCAAAACATCCTTACAGAAGTATCTCAAAATAAGCATGGATCTCTCTGTAGCATCATGTTTACATGGCATCAAAATAACAGCAGAACATGGACTAAAATCAGCAATATCACGATGCCTAGTTTGCATGCTTCTGCTAGTCACCACATTGATCACAAAAATAAATGGTAAGCACCTATGTAAAGATGGCATGACATAGTTCAAAACACATGTAGACATCAACCTCATAGGATGCACACATCAACCATGGCAAAAATGACAAAAGAGCAAGTTCTGTTAACAGACAGCAGAAAACATCATGAAGCACTCTTGCAATGAAGATACAGGCATCAAGATGAGCTCAACTGAAAATGATGCAATGGAATAAAATGAAGTACTCGTTGAGACGAACAATTTTACATATTACACGCACGAAATGGAGCTACGGATGCAGAGATACGGCATGATGAACAAGGCATGATAATGACAAAATATTCGGGACAGGCGTTTTCGGGGTCAACCTTAGGTCTTCTAGATCCAGATCGGGGCGCGGAAAACGTGGATGGCCGGAGCATCGGCGGAGATGGCCGCGGGAGGTCGAGGGCGGCATGGGGAGATGACCCCGGACCGGATCCGGCCGGATCCGGCCGGAGGTGGGCGCGGTCGGCGGCGCGCGGGGCCGGAGGGCTCCGGGCGGCGCTCGGGGAGGCACGGCGGCGCCTGGGCAGCCGGCAGCGGCGAGTGCCAGCGAAGGGCGGCATGGTTCAGCCGGCGGCCGGATGGGCTCGGCGGCGCGGCACACGGAGGAGCTCCGGCGAGGTCGCACTGCGGGCGGAGGGACGCCGGCGCGGGGACGGGAGGAGGCGAAGGCCGCGGCGAGCGGCGCCGGGCGGCGGAGGGAGGCCGGACCGGCGCGGGAGGCAGCCGGGCGGCGCGGGCCGGCTTGCGGGCGCGCGGCGGCGGCGGCCGGGCCTGGCGGGCCGGATCTGGGCCCACAGGGCCTGGCGCGGCGCGGGGAGAGAGAGGAGGCACGATGGGGAGGAGCGGGGCGACGTGGCGCAACGCCACTGGCCGGGAGCGGCGGCGGGGAGATGTGACAGCGCTGGATTGGGCGGAGCGAGGTGGCCGGCGGACATGTCCGGCTTGGGCGGACGTGTCCGGCGGCGCGAGGATGAAGATTGCTAGGGTTTTGACGAAAATTTTGGGGGAGGGGACTATTTTATAGGTAGAGGGAGCTAGGAGAGTCCAAATGATGAGCGGTTTTCGGCCACGCGATCGTGATCAAACGGCAGAGAGCATGGAGGGGACTTAGATGGGTTTGGGGCCACTTTGGAAAGGTGTTGGGCTGCAAAGAGAGAGGGGGCTTTGGGCTACGCAGTTAACCGTTGGAGCATCAAACGACCTCTAAATGGCACGAAACTTGACAGGCGGTCTACCGGTGCTATACCAAGGCCGCTTGGCAAGACTCAGTCTATTCCGAGAACATTTAACACCCACTCACGAAAAGAAAGAAGAGGGGGACGTCGGAGGACATATGAGTGCCGGATTGCAAAACGGACAACGGGGAAAATGCTCGGATGCATGAGACGAGCACGTATGCAATGCAATGCACATGATGACATGGCAAAATGCAACACGCAAGCAAATGACATGGCAACGACGGCGAATAACTGTCCGACACCTGGCGCATCGAAACCGGGGCGTTACAACACTCCTCCACTAACAAGAGATCTCGTCCCGAGATCTTAGGACCGAGACAGAAGGGAAAAAGGGATGAGGTGAAACAATAACTCAAGAGAAGAAGCAAAGAATCGATAACACTCGCGAAGAAGAGATGAATGACGAGGATGACGAGAATCAAAAGCTCACTCAGATAGACTATGAAACCACTCCGGTTAGAACGAGCTAAGAAACGGACAAGACTGAAAGGATTTAGGCATCACTCCGGCTGAAACATGGAAAGAAAAGAACATGAACTTCACAAGATGGAATGACACTTGACAACATAAGCAACGCAAAGCCTCTGGAAGAATTGAAAGAATGGAATGAAAAGAACTTAGAAGGAAGGATTGAACGCATTTGAATATCTGAGAAGAACGAAGAAATGCAAAACTCCACTTTAGAAGAAAATGAAGAATTAATTGCACTTCGAGACGCGAGATGAAAAGATACTTGAACTCCACCAACAAAATCTTGATGGAAACTTGAAGAATGAGTTAAATCGTGACGAGCCACCGTGAAGAACTCCGGTAACAAAAGAAGATGAGATAGGAATGAAGGATGAAAAGAATAAGATTAAAACCTTGCGGTGATTTAGATGGGGTTCCGACGAAATGGCTGAGGAAATTTTGAACTCCGGAAAAGAAAAGATGAAAACTCTTGGAACTCGAATTTATTCATCAAGAACAAACTCTGAAGGAAAAGATTAAACACTTGGATGAAATAAGAATAAGATTTATTGTATGCTTATCCTTCATCAAGTTAAAATAATGACAAGCGGATTTGGCATGCAACTTATTCTTCTTGAAAAAGGATTGAGAAGTGACATATCGCAAGCTTGAGAAGGTCTTCATGAACCACCGGAAGGATTGAAAGAACGAATGAATGATAATCAAAGAAAAAGAATCTTGAACGAACCACCGTAAGAATTCGAAAATGAATGATGAAAGAGAATGCATCACCGGGACAATTGGATAACGGTAGCTGAAACATGAGGACGAAGAATTCTTCTAGAACGATGAACTCCGGTGAAAGAAACGGAAAACAACTCCTGACATACTCCGGATGGGTAAGAAAAGAATATCTGACAAATGGAATAATTCGAGACGATAGCATGAAACTAGAACCACGAATCTTCGAGAGAACGGGCAAGATTTAGAGGAAAAACTCTTCTTCGGTCTTCAAATGACGACGAGAAACACCACCAAAATTACTGAGATACTCCGATAGAATGAAAAGCAGAGAGGTTGAGCCAACAATGAAAGCATTTGAACGGGATCTTGGAAAAGCATCTGACTGATGAAATTCATTCTTACGTCAAACTTGAAAAGAATTGAGAATAACTCCAGGGGAATTAGAAGAGTCAGGTAAGATCCTGGGAAAAGACCTGTGGGTTAGGGCCCACTGAAGAGAAAACACCATTGGAAAGGGATGTTGAACAGATAGATGATGCACCGGAACAATTGAAATATTTTAATGAGGTGACAACCTCGAATTAATTGGAACACAGACGAATCTCCTGAGATGTCTTGAAAACTCCGGAAGGATAAACTGGCGAGAGGAGAACAAGCAGGGAAAACACTTGAGCCGAGGAAAAGAATATAATCACTACCAAAAATTAGAATTTAATCCACCAGAAAGAAAAAGAGCTGAAGAATGTCCACCGAGACGAGAATTCACTGGTTGAAATGATTGAGGAAAGACTGAAGAGGCTCTGTACGAATGAAAATTGATGATCGAATGAGACTCAAACTCTGGGAAGAAAAAGGGTGGGAGGGCGGGAAAAACAAAGGCAACTTGGAAGGGGAAATCGACGAATATCTTGAAGGGAAAACACTGGTTGAAAACATTGAAGAAAGAAGGCAAGGACTTCAGACGAGTAGGATGGATACTCGATTACGGACTCCGGTTCCGAGAAGAAGAAGGGGGAGGGCGGGTGGGAAAAGAAAACAACTGAGGATTGAACTTGGCAAAGAAGAAGAGGGTCGAGTCAACTTGACGAGAAATGCACCGGATGAAAAGAGCTGAGAACCAACGATCGGAAAACCAACTGCGTGAACCTAAAGAAAAAATTGAAGGGGAAGAGGAGTAGTTCAAAACACCTACGTCAAGATTCCTCACCAGAGCGACGAAGGGGCTGAGGAGTAAAAAGAATTCCTACTCTCCGATATAAGTAGACTCCGAAAACAGTTTTCTTCTACACTCAACAACGTCCAAACTACACGATCAATCAAGGGGGCTCCTAAAGTCGGTCGAGGCACTGATACCAACTTATCACGCCCAATATGCAACCCTATCCAAAAGGAACTCGAAGGTCCCACCAAGGATAGACCCGCATATTGAAACGCTTTTGCAAGGTGGATATCATTACGCCAACATTACATAATAGATGGGGATACATACAAAAGGCATACAATGCCACATGAATACAACATCATCATACATAACAGCATCATCCGACTACGGATGAAACACAAACAGAAACTCAAACGACATCCAGCCTGCTAGCCCAGGCTGCCGACCTGGAACCTATCCCCTGATCGAAGAGGAAGTAGAAGAAGAACTCCAAAACAAGTAAACATCACTCTCGCGTCATGAACATCGCACACCTTGTACCTGCAACTGTTGTTGTACTAATCTGTGAGCCACGAGGACTCAGCAATCCCATTACCATGGGTATCAAGACTAGCAAAGCTTAAAGGGAAAGGAAGGGGTAAAGTGGTGAGGTTGCAGCAGCGACTAAGCATATATGGTGGCTAACATACGCAAATAAGAGCGAGAAGAGAGCAAGCGGAACAGTCGTGAAACTAGCAATGATCAAGAAGTGATCCTGAACTCCTACTTACGTCAAACATAACCCAGAAACCATGTTCACTTCCCGGACTCCGCCGAAAAGAGACCATCACGGCTACACACACGGTTGATGCGTTTTAATTCGGATCTAGTGTCAAGTTATCTACAACCGGACATTAACAAATTCCCATCTGCCTATAACCGCAGGCACGGCTTTCAAAAGATTATACCCTGCAGAGGTGTCCCAACTTAGCCCATGATAAGCTCTCGCGATCAACGAAGGATATACCTTGTCCCAGGAAGACCCGATCAGACTCGGAATCCCGGTTTACAAGACATTTCGACAATGGTAAAACAAGACCAGCAAAGCCGCCCGATGCGCCGACAATCCCGATAGGAGCTGCACATATCTCATTCTCAGGGCACACCGGATGAGCAAGACGTCGGGTTGGCATAGACCCTGATTGCCTAGGGGGCGCCGGACATCGCTCGGTTTGGACCAACACTTAGACATGCACTAGCCAGGGGGGGGTAAAATAAAGATGACCCTCGAGAGCGCGACTCCCAAGGGAAAAAGGGCTAGGTGAGACAAATGGTAAAACCAATGTTGGGCCTTGCTGGAGGAGTTTTATTCAAAGCGAACTGTCAAGGGGGTCCCATAAATCACCCAACCGCGTAAGGAACGCAAAATCCGGAAACATAACACCGGTATGACGGAAACTAGGGCGGCAAGAGTGGAACAAAACACCAGGCATAAGGCTGAGTCTTCCACCCTTTACCAAGTATATAGATGCATTAATAATATAAGAGATATTGTGATATCCCAACCAAAATCCTGTCCACCATGGAGCAATCTTCAACTTCACCTGCAACTAACAATGCTATAAGAGGGCTGAGCAAAGCGGTAACATAGCCAAGCAACGGTTTGCATAGGAAAGGTGTCAAAGGTTAGAGGTTCATGGCAATATGGGAGGCTTGATAAACAGGTGATAGGTAGCGCAGCAAAGCGATAGAACGAAGCAACTAGCATAGCAATGATAGTAGTGAGATCCAGGGTAGCGGTCATCTTGCCTGAAATCTCGCAAGGAAGAGGAACGAGTCCATGAAGAGGATAAAGCCACGAAGACGAACCAAGCGTAGACGAACGAATCATCACGATCGCAATGAAACAGGAACTATCGAGAAGAAGCACACAACATAGTAAACACACCACACATAAACATGACATGATGCACGAACAAGCATGATGCAAGACAAGACTACATGAAGCTACTCATGGCAAGAGCAACACATCAAGGCAAGTTTAAATGAGGCCGGGAATAACATATAACAATTCTGGTAAGTCCTCATACGCAAATTTCGAAGTTGGTCCAGATCTGAATAAACCTTATGTTCAAGTTGTTAAACAGCAAGTTAAAATGCACAAAGATGATCTACACGAGATTCTAGTCAAGTTACATATAAAGTTCATTTAATTCGGAGCTACGGCCTAGAAGATATGAGCAAAACAAGTTAAACATGGCATTGATGCAAAATGCATACAAACATCAAACAAACACACCAAAACAAGGATGCAACATGATAATATGAAGCTACATGCAATTCTAAGCAAGTTTCACATAGAGCACACTCAAAACGGAGCAACGGCTCAACACACACACTCTATACAAGTTAAGGGACAAGCTGTCCAAAACAGCAACTAGGCATATTGCAAGCTTCAAAACGACATGCTACAGCACCTCAACATATTAACAAAAGGCATGGGCATGATGTACAGGTAAAGCATTACAAAACATGAACACTGAGCTATCTCCAGAAATCACTAGAACATGCTCAAACACACATGGCAAGATTGCAAATAATAACAGTTCAGACTTTGCAGAAAATAACATCAGGTTGCAATGTTTAGAGCTATCAAACAACATGTTACAGTAACTTAACATGGCAAACAAAGGCATGCATGAACCTACTAAATGCATATATCAAAATTCCTTTAGTGACCATGAGCTAAAAAGGATCAGAAAATATGATGGCACCCATGTAAACATAGCAAGTTATATTACAGATTCAAACATGGCAGAAACAGAATTATGAAGGCATGTAGATGAGCTTGTACCACTCACCACAGAGCAATATATGGCATTGCAAGGCAACAAACAGTAAGAAGACATGTTTGTGAAGCTAAGCATGGCAAGAGCAAGTTCATAGGGTGCATGGATCACTAGCAAAACACCTGGCAACAACTGAACTTAATGTTAACAGGCTGACAGCAACATTATCAAGCAACTTTGAAGCAAGATATGAACAAGCTAAAGCAAGCTATAATTGCAACCAGGGGAATGGATGGATAGAGCATGACATGTAGAACAAAACATATTTAGTGGACATCTCCAGATTATGTATAGAATGACTTGTAGAAGTAGGTTTACATAGCATCACGAAATAACAGATTCAGCCTAGCAAAACAGCAACAGCAATTACCCTACTTAACAAGCTCAATTCACTCACCACAAGTCATTGCATGACAAGATAAGCATAGCATCATCAATAAGACATGTTTATGAAACAAACCAAGGCAAGAACAAGTTCATAGCATGCAAGGATCAACTACAACAACCTTGGCAAAATTAAATAACATGTAAACAATCTGCCAGGAAACATTTTGAAGCAAAAGTAGAGCACGAAAATGACATGCTAGACTACTCCATAATTTCAACCCAGGGCATGAATGGATATAAAATAATCATATGTTCAAAACATCCTTACTGAAGTATCTCAAAATAAGCATGGATCTCTCTATAGCATCATGTTTACATGGCATCAAAATAACAGCAGAACAGGGACTAAAATCAGCAATATCACGATGCCTAGTTTGCATGCTTGTGCTAGTCACCATATTGATCACAAAAATAAATGGTAAGCACCTCTGTAAAGATGGCATGACATAATTCAAAACACAAGTAGACATCAACCTCATAGGATGCACACATCAATCATGGCAAAAATAACAAAAGAGCTAGTTCTGTTAACACACAGCAGAAAACATCATGAAGCACTCTTGCAACGAAGATTCAGGCATCAAGATGAGCTCAAATGAAAATGTTGCAATGGAATGAAATGAAGTACTCGTTGAGGCGAACAATTTGACATATTACACGCACGAAATGGAGCTACGGATGCAGAGATACGGCATGATGAACAAGGCATGATAATGACAAAATATTCAGGACTTAGGCGTTTTCGGGGTCAACCTTAGGTCTTCTAGATCCAGATCGGGGCGCGGAAAATGAGGATGGCCGGAGCATCGCCGGAGATAGCCGCGGTAGGTCGAGGGCGGCACGGGGAGATGACCCCGGACCGGATCCGGCCGGAGGCGGGCACAGTCGGCGGCGCGCGGGGCCGGAGGGCTCCGGGCGGCGCTCGGGGAGGCACGGCGGCGCCTGGGCAGCCGGCGGCGGCGAGTGCCAGCGAAGGGCGGCAGGGATCGGGCGGCGACCGGATGGGCTTGGCGGCGTGGCGCACGGAGGAGCTCCGGCGAGGTCGCGCTGCGGGCGGAGGGACGCCGGCGCGGCGACGGGAGGAGGCGGAGGCCGCGGGGGGCGGCGCCGGGCGGCGGAGGGCGGCCGGGCCGGCATGGGAGGCGGCCGGGTGGCGCGGGCGGGCTGGATCTGGGCCCGGAGGGCCTGGCGCGGCGCGAGGAGAGAGAGGAGGCGCGGTGGGGAGGAGCGGGGTGACGTGGTGCAACGCCACTGGCCGGGAGCTGCGGCGGGGAGACGTGGCAGCGCTGGATTGGGCGGAGCGAGGTGGCCGGCAGACCTGTCCGGCTTGGGCGGACATGTCCGGCGGCGCGAGGATGAAGATGGCTAGGGTTTGGACGAAAATTTCGGGGGAGGGTACTATTTTATAGGTAGAGGGAGCTAGGAGAGTCCAAATGAGGAGCGGTTTTCGGCCACGTGATCGTGATCAAACGGCGGAGAGCATGGAGGGGAGTTAGATGGGTTTTGGGCCACTTTGGAAAGGTGTTGGGCTGCAAAGAGAGAGGGGGCTTCGGGCTACGCGGTTAACCGTTGGAGCATCAAACGACCTCCAAATGGCACGAAACTTGACAGGCGGTCTACCGGTGCTATACCAAGGCCACTTGGCAAGACTCGGTCCATTCCGAGAACATTTAACACCCACTCACGAAAAGAAAGAAGAGGGGGACGCCGGAGGACATATGAGTGCCGGATTGCAAAACGGAGAACAGGGAAAATGCTCGGATGCATGAGACGAACACGTATGCAATGCAATGCACATGATGACATGGAAAAATGCAACACGCAAGCAAATGACATGGCAACAACGGCGAATAACTGGCAGACACCTGGCGCATCGGAACCGGGGCGTTACAAAGTCTCACCTCTGCGTCACTGGAGCCCGACCGCCAGCCGCCCTGCGAGCCAGTCCCGCTCATCGTCTGCGCCAGTGCCTCGTGAGCCGGCCCTTGCCGCGGCCTCGCTCGCCGGATGCCCGCTTCTGCCTTCTGCTGCCGGAGCTACACCGGCCTTTGCTGAGCTGCCGCTCGTTTCCAAGGTGCCTCGCCTCCACCTCGATGTCGAATCGCACAAGTGACTCACGGGCTCGTTTTCCGCCGCGGCTTTGACCTGCCTCATCAAATAGCCACGTGTGGTGCGCCTGCTCACAGTTCCTCCCGCGTCGGGTGCCCTGCGCGCACATCGTGCTGCCAATCCGCGCGCACCCTTCCTTTGTGCACTCCCTCCTCCGACCCGACCGTGAGTCACTCCACTTCCCAAACCGTCGTACCTCAAGTTGAGTCGTCGCAAGAGCCGCCTCACAGAGCCGCAAAGTGCTTTCTACACATCGCTGAGTGCCCGCGGCTGTCTCTGAGTGTGCCTATGAACCGGCGTTCGCGCCTGAGCCGCCCATTGGCCGCTTGAGCAGCAGCGCCCTAGCGCCCCCCATCCGCAACCCGCCTCGCCTCTGCTATGGCCGGTGCACCGTTTCTGCCGTCAGGGCCTCAAGCCGGCGCCCCCAATTCGCCTCTGACCCCAAGACATTCCCTATCGCCACCTCCGCTCTGGCCGCATGCTCCCCTGAACCGCCACTGGGTCAAGCCTCTTTACTGCTAAGAGCTACGCCTCCGCCTTGAACCGCCGTCGCCCCGCTCTACATCGCCTACGTTGAACCGTCTTGCTCTCTGTTCTCGCGCGCCTAACGTTGCTTGCGGAAAAAGAGAAGTGGGCAATGTGGAGCAGATAAAGAAGCTGCCAGGCCAGTTTGAAAAAAAAGGGGGCAAAACGTCTGAATCGACCGGTGAAGTGTTTTAAGCCGCCACCTTGGTTGCGATGAACGGATCATTCATCATCCAAAGCCGTTTGCCATCTGCAAACTTCAGGTGCTATCCATCTCAAATTTGTTTTATTAAACACATATTATTTTTATCAAAGAACACATTACTTTGATTTGTATACTTTTACATAGGAACATTATTCACTACAAATGTGGTTGATATGGAGCACGGATTGATAATATTCCGCCTGCGGATAATCCGGGACATATCATATGATGAATGGGCACAGGCAAACTGTTGCCCTTGTGGTCCGGTCCACATCAGCTTGCTGGGATCGTGTCTATTCATTGTCAATGGGCGTATGCAAATCGCCGCCCCCGAGGCCTGGTCTACATCAACACATCAGGGCTGCATCTGTTTGCATGAGCCATTTCATTAAATAAAAAGCCCGTCACTGCTTGGGTAGCCCGGTTTTCTTCCAACAAATTGGAGGCAAATTATCATCAGCCACTGTCTGCACTAGGTGGTTCAATGGGTAGGCGCACAAGTCACCGCCACTACAGTTTGATTAACTTCAAATCACCAGTTGGAAGGATCCATTGGCCGAGTTGCTGACACGGCTCATACGGGATCATTTATAACCCGCCGCACTCACCTCAACCTTCTGTGGATTTACATCGCGTTATCAAACCAATGATATATACCTTCTGCTATGGTCAAGTATGGAGAATCTCAAGACAACTCCTTGAGTCATCTTAAGACTCGGGGGCTACGATGATATGGCTCAGCAAGTCTTGCCAGTTTCAGCAAATTCAAGTGCCCCAGGATGTTGAAGGGAAAGATAACCCGGTCCCGGAGGCTACTGTTATATGGATGAAAATTTTAAAGACCGTCAGAGAATTTCCGTCTCAAAAAGTATATAACAAAATCCCGACTCAATGAAGAAGTTCCGGGTCATCAAAAAGGATTCCGGTTCAAAATCCGGCTCAAGGGAGGTCAGTCTCATTGAAGCTCTCCAAATATCCGGTTTACAATCCGGTTCAAAGGAAATTTATCTATCATGAAGCTTTCAAGCTCTCAAATCCGGTTCAAAATCCCGGTTCAAGAAGCATTTATCTCTTGCAAAAAACTAAAAGTTGCCGAAGAGGACCTGTTGCCATGATGCACGGTTCAAACATGGGTATCCCGCCTTATTGGCTTATCATATTATTGGTTACATGGGGGCTTCAGCTGACAAAGCGGAGTTCTATCCATTAATCCGGCTATCACGCCATAACATAGCTAGGGAGCTTCACACCCAAGGGGCCAAAGAGAGTTTGGATTCTATGCACAGCTCAAACATAGGCACTCAATGAGCACAGCTCATCATGTTACTTGGGGGCTCCTTGTGTCAAATACACAGGAGTTTGAATGGACCCTTGTAGCTGGATATCGACCCACGGCTTGGAAGCTTGGTATATTTACCTAAAACCCCGGGTTAACCTGCCTTCATCAAGTAGACACTCCTATCCAGGTCATCCTGGCACGGCCCTCCGAACGTTTGACAGTTACTCTCATGGAGATCCTGCACTTGTCAAAGTTAAAACGGTGATTGGTTAGTTGGAGGTCCATCTTGAAAGGCTTTGTTAAATGGTTCAACTCAGTGGCCTGGCAGCCCACAAAAAGCCTCGAATTTGGGCCTGGCAGCCCCCAAAAAGCCTCGACTACACGGTTTTATTTGCCTTTGTCAAGATTTTTCTCTTTTGATAAATTTTATGTTGAACCGGTGTCTATTGACCCGGCATGACTATCAGTCATCAAATTAACCCGGTGTTCATTAACCCGGATCGACTTTCAACTACAAGTTGTCAGTACATAATCGCTTATAATCCGGTGTTTATTGACCCGGACTGGCTTTGGACTATAAGTCGCCAGCATATATTTGGATTGCGCCATTGGAATTATGCACTTATAAATCATTGGGTATGTTATTCAAATAGCCAACATGGCTGGATTTCTATTATGGTTATCAATAACCAGTATTATGATTAAGGTTTTCAAAGTCACTTTAGCGCAATGGATATCATATTATCAATGGATATGATTGTTATTCTACAATTGAAGGAATAGTCCCGAGTTGCTGCAGGCTTACAACCCGGCACTTGGGGGCTACATTATTTAAGTTGAGATTACATCAAATATGCAAGTCTCATGTCGCTGCAAGCATGCACCATGACACTTGGGGGCTAATGCAAAGTCATTCTTTGTTCATCTTATTGAAGACCCGACTCATCACATTATAATGAGCCGGCCCTTGGGGGCTACCAGTTGCTCCTGTCAACAATTCAAGGTACAAAGCTTTTTATTCATTATATTGAAGGGTCCACTGCTCCGTTGGTTAAGCACAAGGCTCTTAACCTTGTGGACGTGGATTCAAGTCCCATGATGGGTGCTATCATATGATGTAATTTTCATTGAAGTATATATCAAAGTCCCCGCTCAATATTATCTTACTGAGCCGGCCCTTGGGGGCTACACATTGCTGTTCAAAGTTTACATGATTATATTTACAAAGTCCCTGCTCATTATTGCATAATGACCCGGCACTTGGGGGCTACATATGTGGAATACTCAATTCTGACTAGTGATTGAGATGAACAACCTGGATTTCTTCAAGATTGTGATATTTATATTGAAGCAAGTCTTAAGCTGTTGTTATGCTACCTTCTTAAGACTTGGGGGCTACAAGTGATAAGGCATATAAGAGGTATATTTTCAAAGCTCATGTCAACAAACAAGTATGACCCGGTGCCATCAATATTTGTAAACTGGCCAAGTTCTACATTCTTAAACCGGCAAGTTTTACATTCTTAAACTGGCCAAGTTTTACATTCTTAAACCGGCTGAAGATCATATGAGTATTTCAAGGACCAATATTGTTTTTAAGCATTGGGAGCTGAATCAAAGGAGTTATTCTTCACAATACATTTTCTATGAGAAACCAATGTCAGAAGTTGATTATGAAGCTGTCCTATTAAACCGGATTTTCTAGAAGAAGGAAGTGACAAGGACTTAAGGATGATCAGGATCAGTTTAACATGGATAAATCCAAATTAAACTGGGGGCTAATGTCAGGGATATACCCCGCGGTATGACCCGGCCGGAGTCGTAAACCGGCTGGGACTTGGTAAACCAGCGGATGGTAAACCGGCAGACAGTTAAGACAAATGGCTAAGTCAGACGGTAAACCGGCGGGTGTTAAGCCGGCAGATGGCTAAGACAGATGGTAAACCGACAAGTGTTAAACCGGCAGAGTTAAGACAGATGGTAGCAACGGCAGGTGTTAAGTCAATCATAACCCGGCAGACATTGTTAAACTGGCAGACATTGTTAAACCGGCAGACGTTGTTAAACCGGCAGACAATGTTAAACCGGCAGACAATGTTAAACCAGCAGACGTTAAGAAGCCCAGGAAAGGAAGTCAAAATAGTTTAAGTTAAAGTACGAGTTGGACTCCACATGTAACCCGTCCCTTCAACTTATATAAGGAATATAAGGAGGGGCAGGGCTCCCCAAAGAGGGACAAGCAAGAAACAATCTCTAGGGCTAGACACAACTAGAGGAGAGCCGGTTCACAGCGACTCCCTCGTGATGATAATGAGATCTAGCCTCAAACAGCATGTAGGGTTTTTACCGGATGATGTTTCCCGGGGCCCGAAGCTGTCTAAACCCTTGTCTGGTGTTGCGTCTCTCGATTCCGCCCAACCCCTCTCAAGCTACCACATAGATGCGTTGGCCTCGCGACTAAGTCCTCACACTAAGGACATCTGACGTGTTAATTCCACGACACTCTCCTTCACTGCCTCCACCGCACCATATCGCTCTCCCCCACCACATCCACTTCCTCACCTTCATCGCCTCCATCTGTCAGATGGCCGACGCTCGTGGCGACACCGGCGCAGCGGCTGGAGATGTGGTGGAGCTGCAAGGTTAGGGCGCAGTGACCGCGGATGTCGGCGGCGTCCACGGCGGTGCGGGGAAACTCGCAACTGCTATGGATGTGGCAGGCTCTGCCTCATCGCTACAGAAGGTGACGGTGTCGAGCGGCGCAGTCCATCCCGATACCTCCGATGCGCCGCCTACCGTGGAGCAGGCTGTATTTGCACTTGCTTAGCTTCTAGAGTTAGTTGCTCCCTAGTCGCATTGGTTAGATTGTGATTCATACGGTAGTTCAGATGGTTAGAGTAGTTGGTTTGACGGATGGGCCGGGGTTTTTTGTATTGGGGGAATGGGGGTTTTTGGACTAGGGTTTGTTGGATAAATTCATTGCAAAAATGCTAGATGTTGTGAACTATGATTTTAGGTGCTGCAATGATTGGGGTTTTTAGCTTTGGAAAAAATCGTTGCAAAAATGCTAGATGGTGTGAACAGACGCATGCTTATTAGATTTGTTTTTAGTGCTCACAGATTGGGGTTTTTAATGCTACTCAGATTCGTTGCCTTAGATTGGGTCCCTATTAGATTTGTTTTTGAATGCTAATCAGATTGGGGTTTTGAATGTCATATGCCCAAATGGAATCCATTGATTAAGAAGTTAGTTGTGTTTAGAATCACAATCCTACCGTATGAATCACAATATAAATTTGAATGTCATGACCAAAAGTAACCCTTGATTCATTAGTATATAAATTTGTCCACAATATATAGTTATATTAGCTCTGTTGTTCAATTTGTGTGCATGACAATGGAAAATGCAAAACAACGATCATAGTATATTGGGAGTATATTAGCCCTATGATCAATGTGTCATGTGTGCATATCTAAATTTTCAATTGGCTTCCGTATTGGAATTGTATGTTCAGGAGGATGATGGTTGGGGGGATAGAGAGACGAACCTGGCCCAGTATGACCCGTATGATCCAGAGGAAAGTGATGATGAAGAATATGAGGTAAGCCTACTTAAAATTTAGATTGTTCATTTAGTTCCTTTGACATAGTGTATCCATGAATCTATAATGTATTAATGTAACTCATTCATGTGTGCAGTATGATTCTGGAGAAGAAGTGTACAAGGGCAACGTCGCATCCTTCACAGCCAAGGAGGTGGCGAAGATCAAGGCCTAGGGAGTTGCTTCCTTCTACAACCACAAGACCAAGAAGTGGCACTGCCCCTACTGCACCACCAAGCCAAAGCCAAGGGATGGCCGCTTCGATCACCTTCTGTCTCATGCAGAGGATGTAGTGTTTCACGGGGAGGACTACATGATCAGGGGGCAGCATGCTGCCCTCGCGAAGGCCCGGCTCCGGCGTGATGTGATCCATGATGTGATGTTGTGAACTGAATCTTTATGTTTATCTGTTGGGTTAGTTTTCGTTTGTTGAACTGAATCTCGTTGGTTATGGTTTGTTGAACTGAATTTAGTTTTCATGAATTTGGTTATGGTTGGCTATGTTGATGCTAGTAATCTGGTTGCTATCTATATATGTCTGTCCTTAAATTTTCCTGTGGTATATTTGTGTGTCCTGAATCTTTGGTTAGTTATGTTTAGATGTTGTGAACTATGATTTTAGGTGCTGCAATGATCACACATGTTGTGTAGGAAATCAAATGCATGCTCCAAATGAGATCATGTAAACCTTGGCAAACCTGGAAAGTATAAATTCAAGAAAATGCATAAACAAGTAAAACCTTGGCAAACTATCTATGTTTGTGTAGGAGATCATGTGTGCAAAATTTGAAGTGATTTAGATGCTCCTTCGCAAACAGGTAAAACCTTGGCAAACAAGTAATAAATTTGAATTTGAGAAATGTGCTCCAAATGAGCTCCTAGGCTAGGGTAAACAACCCATTTGTAATCAAGTTTTTTTGGACCTACGCTAAATGAGCCAAATGTTTTTTATTAACACATATTCACTTTCCATAGTGTAGATTCGAAGTCTCGCTATTTTTTGAATTAATCTTCATATTTTTAAATTTTCTTTTGAAAACATATGCTTTCATATAAAAACTATTAAAACATGTTTGAAATATGAAAATGGAAAACTAACATGTTTGAAATAAAGGTTTGGTGATTTTTTTTATTTTTCAAAAATAGAAGGTAACCCTACCTCCTCCCCTTGAACTCTATGAAATCAGGTACATGATAGCTCATATGTGTGAAGGTTTTCTCATGAAAATGACCATAGACCAAGTTTATGATTTTTGGTTGGTAACATGTCACATAAGACAACATTGTGCGCAAGTTTTATATTGTTTTGATTTTTTTAAATTAATGGTGCTCATTTGACCCCGATCGTGCCAGCTAGGGTTTTTTTCGTGAAAATGACCATAGACCAAGTTTAGTATTTTTTCCTCATTAGTTTGTCTTATAAAACGACAAACTGTGAAGGTTTCATATATTTTTGATTTTTTTAAATAAGTTATGCTCAGTCAAAGCCTTCGAATCCCCGTTGACCAGCTCAAAACCCCTCTAAACCCCGCGGGGTTTTGCCTAACCCTAGCTCCCAACGTCAGCCGTCCGGTCATACCCTCGCGCCATGTGACAGCCCTCGGATCTGGTCTTCTAGAAGGAATTAGGTGGGCTGGTTGCGTGCAGGCTCCGCGCCATTCGATCACAAGGACGGATCCGCATCATTGTGGGAGTAAAGAGGACTTGATACTTAATGCTATGCTTGGGTTTTATATTAATGATCTTTGGTAGTTGTGGATGCTTGCTAGAGTTCCAATCATAAGTGCATATGATCCAAGTACGAAAAGTATGTTAGCTCATGCCTCTCCCTCATATAAAATTCTAATAATGATCACCGGTTTAGTTATCGATTGCCTAGGGACAAATAACTTTCTTGTGTGACAAAACCTTTTTACTAAACAACTAACTTTTATTATATTGCCAATGACTCATAGTTTTATTCTTGCTAAGTACTTCTAGTTTTATTCTTGCAAAACTATCCTCTCACCTACAAAATGGTTTCATACTTGTTCTAGGTAAAGCAAATGTTAAAGTGTGCGTAGAGTTGTATCGGTGGTCGATAGAACTTGAGGGAATATTTGTTCTCCCTTTATCTCCTCATTGGGTTCGACACTTTTATTTATTGAAAAAGGCTACAAACGATCCCCTATACTTGTGGGTTATCGAGACCTTTTTGTGGCGCCGTTGCCGGGGAGCAATAGCGTGGGGTGAATATTCTCGTGTGTGCATGTTTGCTTTATCACTAAGCAGTTTTTAGTTTCTGTTCCAATCTGTTTTATATCTTTAGTTATGGATATGAAACACGGAATACCAAAAAAATAGTTGTACTTGCTACTCATGGAGATGGGGAACCTCCTAAAACCCTTGATGCTCGTTATGTGAAAAAGATTAAACACTACTTTGATAATCCCGAGAAAACCCCATTCAACTTGATAATGGGAGATATGTTGGATCAACGTGAATACTTTAGAGATTATCGCTTGACTCAAAAGGAAAACTCTTATGGGATCAAATTGATTATTTGCAATGGTATGCTTGGAATTTATGCTCGAGATATGATTATACTTTTTGCTCTAGAATGAAGGCTCCACACCTTCCCTTTTCATGTGAATTTAATGATAATAAAACATTGGCTTCTTATGCTGATGGTAGATATGATTACTATGATGTGGAACGAATAGAAGAATTTGTTGCTTTTAAGGGTGCTTATCAAATTGAATCTTTGTTTGAAAAGTATGAAGATTATCATGATGTTGTTTATAGACCTAAATTTTTGCTATACTTAAATATTGCTCTGATAATTATGAATACAATGCCAATATTGATGAGTTTATCAAGAAAGTCTCGGCTATCCAAGAAGAGACTAATATTTTCTAGGAGTCTATGGAAGAAGAAATTATTGAAATTGTGAGCTCATTAGATAAAAAGATGAGGAGGAGAGCAAAGAAAAAAAGGAGGAAGAGCGTTGATCACCCGTGCCCACCTTCTAATGAGAGTAACACTTTATCCCATACATTGTTTAATTTCCGTTCATGCTTACTGAAGGATGAATGCTATGATGTTTGCTTTGATCCCTTGGATTCTTTGGAAATATCCCATTTTTATGAACTTGGTGCTTGTTATGCTTGTGGACAAGATGCCAATATGAATGATGCTTATGGAGGTGAACTTGTTATAGTTCCTTATGTTAAGAATGAAATCATTGCTATTGCACCCACACATGATAGTCCTATTATCTTTTTAATTCTCCAAACTATACTATATCGGAGAAGTTTGCTCTTATCAAGGATTATATTGATGTGTTGTGTTTTACTATTGCACATGATAATTTTGATGAATATAATACACATGTGCTTGCTGCTCCTACTTGCAATTATTATGAGAGAGGAACTACATCTCCACCTCGCTTTGTTTCCAACACGATAAAATTGCAAGAAACTGTTTATGCTTTGTATTTGCCTTTACTTAATGTGCATGAATTGTTCTTTTATGACATGCCGATGTATAGGAAGAGAGTTAGACTTTGTAATTGCATGATACATGTTACTTTGTGCTCACTACTAAATTGCAAATCATTGCTAACTAAAATTGTCTTTGATATACCTTGGGATCCGGGTGGATCCATTACTTGAGCACTTTATGCCTAGCTTAATGGCTTTAAAGAAAGCGTTGCCACGGAGACAACCTGGAAGTTTTAGAGGGTCATTTTATTCTGTTGAGTCCTTTCACAAAGTTTAAAAAAAATATAGAGGGGAACCTAAAAGTTTTTCAAAAAGAAAAGTGAAAGTGAGAGAGACGAGCATGGTTAAAATGGGAGCTAGCCTTGAACTTTGTTCATGTCCATGGAAACTTTGTGAATCTTAATTATAGAAAAATTTCAACAAAAATAATTATCCCCTTGTACAAATCCATTGTGCTATAAAAATAATGTGCCAAGATTTTCCTTTAGGATGATTAGATTGCTTGTTGGTATGTGTGGTGCAAAAACAGAAACTTTGGTTGTAGTGTGTAAATTTACAATTTTTACTTGAACATCAAAAGTTTCTGAAATTTTTAAACAATACTGCTATGCAAAAACAATTATATTGTCCTAGTTTTCCAGAATATTTAGGGTCACGGAAGTATGGTCAAAGTTTAGATTGCTACAGACTTTTATGTTTCTGATAGATTCTGTTTTTGATGCATTGTTTTGCTTGTTTTGATGGAACTATGGATTTATCGGTGGTATAAGCCATGGAGAAGTTAAGGTATAGTAGGGATAATGCAAAAATAAAATATGATAGGGTTTGCAACAGTACCTAAAGTAGTAATTTTCTTTATTATGCTAACGGATCTCATGAGTTTTCTGTTAAGTTTTGTGTGGATGAAGTGTTCAAAGATCGAGGAGGTCTCGATATGAGGAGAAGGAGAGGCAAGAGTTCAAGCTTGGGGAAGCCCAAGGCATCCCAAGTAAATATTCAAGGATACTCAAGCATCTAAGCTTGGGGATGCCCCGGAAGGCATCCCATATTTCTTCAACAAGTATCGGTATGTTTCTTGTTTCGTTCACGTGATATGCATAAATCTTGGGGCGTCCTTTGTGTTTAGTTTTCACTTTTGTTTTATGCACCATGATGGTATGAGATAGTCCTTGGTTGATTTATAGAATTCTCATTGCACTTCACTTATATCTTTTGAGTATGGCTTTATAGAATGCTTCATGTGCTTCACCTATATCATTTGAAGTTTGGATTGCATGTTTCTCTTCACATAGAATGCTCTTTTGCTTCACTTATATTTATTAGAGCTTGGTCTTTTTTAGAATGAATTAAACTCGCATACTTCACTTATATCTAATTAGAGAGTTAACAGGAATTGGTCATTCACATGGTTAGTCATAAAATCCTACATAAAACTTCCAGATCACTGAATATGATATGTTTGATTCCTTGCAATAGTTTTGCGATATAGAAATGATAATATGTGGGAGGTAAAAGTAAATGGTTGTCAGTAGGAATATTGGTGTTAAAGTTTGTCATTCCCGAAGCATGCATGTATAGTCTCTTGTTATGCTATGAAGTTGGAGCATGATTTATTATTGATTGTATTCCTTATGAGTGGCGGTCGGGGACGAGCGATGGTATTCTCCTACAAATATATCCCCCTAGGGGCATGCGTAGTAGTACTTTGCTTCGAGGGCGAATAAACTTTTGCAATAAGTATGTGAGTTCTTTATGACTAATGTGAGTCCATGGATTATACGCCCTCTTACCTTTTTGCAATTTGCTAGCCTTTTCGGTACCGTGCATTGCTCTTTCTCACCTCGAGATGTGTGATACGTCTCCAACGTATCTATAATTTTTTGATTTCTCCATGCTATTATATTATCTGTTTTGGATGTTTTATATGCATTAATATGATGTTTTATATTATTTTTGGGACTAACCTATTAACCTAGAGCCCAGTGCCAGTTTATGTTTTTCCTTGTTTTTGAGTTTTACAGAAAAGGAATATCAAACAGAGTCCAAATGAGCTGAAAATTTATGGTAATTTTTTATGGACCAAAAGAGACCTCCAAAGCACCAGAGCTGGACCAAAAGATTCCCAAGGAGTCCACAAGCCAGGGTCGCGCCCTACCCCCTGGGCGTGACCTGAGGGCTTGTGGGCCCCTCGGGCACCTCCTTGACCTGTTTCCGACACCAAAATTCTTATAGAAACCTCCAAAAAGAACCCTAGATCGGAAGTTCCTCCGTCGCAAGCCTCTATAGCCACGAAAAACCTATCGGGAGTCCATTCTGGCACCCTGCCGGAGGGGAAAACCATCATCGGAGGCCATATTCATCAACCCAGTGGTCTCCATGATGAGGAGGGAGTAGTTCGCCCTCGGGGCTGAGGATATGTACCAGTAGCTATGTGTTTAATCTCTCTCTCTCGTGTTCTTGATTTGGCACAATCTTGATGTATCGCGAGCTTTGTTACTATAGTTGGATCATATGGTGTTTCTCCCCCTCTATCTTCTTATGATGAATTAAGTCTTGCTCTTTGAGGTTCCGTTATGTTGGATTGAGTATTGGATTTGAGAACACTTGACGCATGTCTTGCGATGGGATATCTATGGTGACAATGGGATGTTCTATTGATTCACTTGATGTATGTTTTGGTACTCAACTCACGGATTCCCAAGGTGACATTGGGGTAGTCTATGCATAGGGGTTGATGCACGTTTTCATCCTACGTTCTCCGATAGAAACTTTAGAGTGATTCTTTGTTGCACGTTGAGGGATTGCCATATGATTTAATTATGTTATCATTGTTGAGAGAATTTGCACTAGTGAAAGTATGAACCCTAGGCCTTCTTTTCAAGCATTGCAATGCCATTTGTGCTCACTTTTACTACTAGTCACCTTGCTGTTTTTATATTCTCATATTACAAAAACCCATATCTACTATCCATATTACACTTGCATCACCATCTCTTCGCCGAACTAGTGCACCTATACAATTTACCATTGTATTGGGTGTGTTGGGCACACAAGAGACTCTTGTTATTTGGTTGCAGGGTTGTTTGAGAGAGACCATCTTCATCCTACGCCTCCCATGGATTGATAAACCTTAGGTCATCCACTTGAGGGAAATTTGCTACTGTCCTACAAAACTCTGCGCTTGGAGGCCCAACTAGAGTCTACAAGAAGAAGGTTGTGTAGTAGACATCAAGCTCTTTTCTGGCACCGTTGCTGGGGAGGTGAGTGCTTGAAGGTGTATCTTTAGATCTTGCAATTGAATCTTTTATTTTCTTGACTTATCACTAGTTTGGTTTATAAAAGAAAATCACAAAAAAATGGAATTGAGGTTGCCTCATATGCTTCATCTTTTTAATGTCTTTCGCGAAAATGATGGAAAGGAAAATTGTTCTCAAGTGTTAGAAGAAGTTAATAAAATCTTTGGCATAAAATCTTTCAATGATGAGCATGATTGCAATGTTTTTAGTATGAATTCTTTGAATATCCATGATGCTAATGATATGCAAAGCCACAAGCTTGGGGATGCTATGTTTGATGAAGATGATATTTTTAGTCCCCCAAGTTTTGATGTGCAAATTTATTGTGATTATATCATACCTCCTATTTATGATGATTATATTGATGAAAGTGGGTTTGGAAGAGTGTAAACTCTAGTTAATGATCCCACTATTTTGGAGGGTGTTAAATCTTTTCACAATATTGATAAAAGTGGATTTGGATAGGTCATGACTTTATTTAGTGATGAATCCACTATTTTGGAAGAGGTTCCAATTGATTATGAGAACAAAGTTGCTATCTATGATGATTATTGTGATGACATGTATGCTATAAAGAATAATGATAACCATGAAACTTGTCATCATGATTTTAATTTTCAATTGGATTATGCCTCACATGATAATTATTTTGATGAGTTTGCTCCCACTACTGTTCATGGGAATACTTTTGCTTATGTGGAGAGTAATAAAATTTCTATGCTAATCATGAAAAGAATGATTTATGTGATAGCTATATTGTTGAATACATTCATGATGTCACTGAAAACTATTATGAGAGACGAACATATGCTTTTACATATTGTAATAATATCAAATTTCCTCTCTATGTGTTCAAAATCTTGAAGTTGTGCTTGTTTTGCCTTCTTACGATAGTTGATTCTTGCTACCATAAATTGTTTTCTCAAAAAATCCCTATACATATGAAGTGGGTTAGACTTAATTGTTTTATATGTTTCATGATGCTCCCGTTATGTTTCAATTCTTATCTTTTATGTGAGCATCATTCAAATCATCATGCCTGGCTAAAAAGGCATTAAAGAAAAGCGCTTGTTGGGAGACAACCCAATATTTAACCCTACTGTTTTTGTGTGTTCACATGATAAGTATACTGTAGTAATCATGTTTTATAGCTTTTGTTTCAATAAAGTGCCAAGTAAAGCTTTTGGGATAATGTGGATGATAGTTGACTTGATTCTGTGCAAAAACAGAAACTTTTGCACTCAGTCCAGGAATTTTCAAAATTCACTGGAATGTGATTTTTGATCTTAATTTTTGACACATGATTGATATAGAAATTTTATACATTGTCCTAATTTTCTAGAATTTTTGGAGTTGCAGAAGTATGCTGGTTGTTCAGATCATTACAGATTGTTCTATTTTTGACAGATTCTGTTTCCAACGCATAGTTTGCTTGTTTTAGTGTTTCCATAGCTTATATTAAGTAATTTAAATTGTGGAAATGATAGAGTACAGTAGGAATTATTTGGAAACAGTTATGAATCTTGTCTTGACAGTACCAAAGTGAATGATTTGTCTTTATCAGACTAACCAATCTCATGAAGTTCCATTAAGTTTTATGTGATTGAAGTTTTCAAGTTTTGGGTGAGATATAGATATGAAGAGAATAAGGAGTGACAGACCCTAAGATTGGGGATGCCCAAGGCACCCCAAGTTAATATTCAAGGAAGGTCCAAGAAACTAAGCTTGGGAATGCCCTGGAAGGCATCCCCTCTTTCACCTTCAGCATTATCAGTAACCTCACTTGGAGCTATATTTTTATTCGTCACATGATATGTGTTTTGCTTGGAGCGTCATTTTCATTTATCTAGATATGCTTACTTTTATTTATAATAAGGTTTGGTATCTTTTATTTCAATAAAAAGTGTCAAGGATAGCCTTCACCATGCTCAATTTGTAAGTATATGAGTTGTTGTTTCAAAATAGAAAGTTTGTCACTATTGCAAAAATTTCCAAGAAAAGTCAGAATGTGATAAAAGCTTGAAATTTTAACACAATATGCAATAACAGATTCTCTAAAGTGTGGTAAATTTTCAGATTTTTTGAGTTAAATAAGTATGGATCTTCCTCAGTCCTTTACAGACTATTCTGTTTAGATAGATTGCTATTATGATTGCATATGTTTGCTTGTTTAATGACTGTATTTGAGGATGGGAGTATTAAATATGCAGATGCATTTAGTATGCAATGTCAAATTATAATTTTAGTAATTTTCTACAGTAGATAATGATAAGGTTTTGCATGGATTTAGACTAACTTACCTCACGAGTTTTTGTTGAGTTTTGTGTGGATGAAGTTTTTAAGAATAAGGGAAACTGTGTTATGAGAGGAATTAAGTAGACACAAGAGCTCAAGCTCGGGGATGCCCAAGGCATACGTAATTAACATTTCAAGAAGTCTCAAGAATATAAGCTTGGGGATGCCCCGGTAGGCATCCCACCTTTCTTCATCAACAATCATCAGTTAACCTCGGTTGAGCCTAAGTTTTTGCTTCTTCACATGATATGTGATATCCTTGGAATGTCATTTTATTTTGTTTTGCTTGTTATTTGAATAAAATACTTAATATATGAAATTTTCTTGATGTTATTTATAATAAGGTTTGGTATCTTTTATTTCAATAAAAGTGTCAAGGATAGCCCTCACCATGCTCAATTTATAAGTATATGAGTTGCTGTTTCAAAATAGAAAATTTGTCGCTATTGCAAAAATTCCCTAGAAAAGTCAGAATGTGATAAAATATTGAAATTTTGCACACTATGCAATGATAAATTCTCTATGGCATGGTAAATTTTCAGAATTTCTTGAGTTAAATAAGTATGGATCTTCCTTAGTCCTTTACATGCTATTTTGTTAGACAGATTGTTGTTATGATTGCATTGTTTGCATATGTTAGCTTATTTAATGATTCTGTTTGAGGATGGGAGTATTAAATATGCATAGGCATCTAATATGCAATGCCAAATTATAATTTTAGTGATTTTCTATAGTAGAGAATGATAAGGTTTTGCATGAATTTATACTAACTTATCTCATGAGTTCTTGTTGAATTTTGTGTGGATGAAGTTTTTAAGAAATAGGGAAACCGTGATATGAGAGGAATTAAGGGGACACAAGAGCTCAAGATTGGGGATTCCAAGGCATCCCTAATTAATATTTCAAGAAGTCTCAAGCATCTAAGCTTGGGGACGCCCCAGTTGGCATCCCACCTTTCTTCTTCAACAATGACCGGTCAATTTTGGTTGAGCCTAAGTTTGTGCTTCTTCACTTGATATGTGCTATCCTTGGAATATCATTTTATTTTGTTTTGCTTTTTTTGAATAAAATATTAAGATATTAAATTCTTGAATGAGAGGGAGTCCTCACATAGCTACATAATTATTCAACTACTCATTGATCTTCACTTATATCTTTTTGGAGTAGTTTGCCAGTTGCTCTAGTGCTTCACTTATATCTTTTTAGAGCATGGCGGTGGTTTTATTTTGAAGAAATTGATGAACTCTCATTCTTCATTTATATTATTTTGAGAGTGTTATAAACAGCATGGTAATTTTCTTAGGTTATGAATTTAGTCCTTTTATGATGGGCATCCAAGAGGGATATAATAAAAACTTTCGTATAAGATCATTGAATAGATGAGAAGTTTGAGTCCTTGCATTTGTTCTGAGATATAAAGATGGTGATATTAGAGTCATGCAAGTGAGTAATTTTGGATTGGTAGAAATACTTGTGTTAATGTCAGGACCCCGACTCGATGCCACATCGATCTAGCATGTAACACCTCATATCGCTTTGCGGCCTCACGCACGGTATCCCCACGGGTGTCGCCTTACCTTTGCCCGGGACCGTTTGCGCCTTTTGGCTCACGTATATGATAGTGTCGCTAGCATCCATATGATAAGGAGCCCGGGCTGACATGACTAGTCGTAAACCCAAAGTGGCACAGACTTACAGGGACAGGCATCCATGACCCAGCTTCGAACGTGTCGGTCATCAGCAAGTGGGTCCGGGCTGTAGCACTGGGCTAGCAGGACTCCGGTAAACCGGGCTGTAGCGGGCTAACAGGACTCCGGTACTCAAAGCATGACATTTCCCCGAAGGGACAGACACAGGAACAAAGAAGGACACATGCCGGCCAGCCTAAGTGTTCCAGAGCAGTAGCAAGCTACCAGGGCTCAGTGGAAGCACTAGGAGACATTTCCCGGTAAGAGAGGCTACTAAGAATAAACAACTAGATAGCCAGATCCCACACATAGCAATACACATTACACGTACGCATAACATGCAAGTATGTGCTGTACAACATGGCATCACAGCATAACTCAACAACTTATATAGATAAAGGCTCCGAAGAGCCGCCATAGCAATTATTGCAAACAGGGGTCACAAGACCCGTCATACAGAGCATACAAGCAACAAGCGGAAGCATTACATGTCTGGGTACAGACATCTATAAATGAAAAAGGCTGAAGAGCCTGACTATCTACAACATCCGATCAAGATCGTAGCTGAGGTACTAGCTACTAGTCGAAGTCCACGAGAACACTAGTAAGACCGAAGTCTCCGCTGCAAAAACATAAATAAAGCAACATGAGTACAAAGGTACTCAGCAAGACTTACATCAGATCCTATCATACATGCACTTGTATCAAGAGGGTAACGTGGGGTTTAGTTGCAGCAAGCCAGCTTTGACTCTGTGGCTATCCTGTTCTACGACTACCAGAAACTCTGGAGGTGAAACAACGTACACGAGTCCACTAATCACCACACAATACACTACTATGGATTCATCCCCGTCTCCCTACGAGAAGGCCATCCATAGCACTCACACATGTCTTGAGCATTTTAGAGTATCCACTTCAAGTTGTCTATGTACCATGTAAGCATCCAAGAAGTCCATAACCGCGGACCCGGCTATTCGAATAGATCATGTTAACCCTGCAGGGGTGTACTTCTTCACACACGCTCTCGCCACTTACCGCCATGTACACGTCATGTATCTCGGCAACCTTCAAGCGGAAGCCTGGCGAGGGTGTCGGCCACGACCTGACTAACCACACAAGACTCTAGTCCAGGTTTATCGCCTATTCGGGTTCCATCCGCAAGGAGATCCGGCCGGGGTGTCGCTTACGGCCCCAAACGATGTGTACAGGGTTCCCGAGCCCACCAACCGGGTGCCACTCGGTACACCGGGCCACGTGTGCCTAGTCTGTCCCAAGCCCACCCTGCCGGGTGCCACTTGGTAGAAAAATAGCACTACCTACAAACACCAGAAACTAGTTGCGACTCCTGGACAGAGACCAAGTTGGTTAATAAGTCGAGAGGGGTCGAGTTACCGGAACCCAATGTGTGGTAGTATCGGGTCATTGGACAACATACACAGAACTCAGTGCTTAAGGACGGTTCCAGCGAGACAACCCACCATGTACTCCTACATGGCCTCTCACCGCTACCTTTACCAAATCGTGTTCACACACTTCACTCTCAGCATCAGAACATATCGTGACACTCCAATTCATTCCCAATGAACCAGACCTGACACACTCTAAGCAATAGCAGGCATAGCATGGTAGGAACACATCAGTGGCTTCAATCAACTCCTACACATGCTAGTGGGTTTCAACTATTTACTGTGGCAATGACAGGTCATGCAGAGGAATGGGTTCAACTACCGCAGCACAAAGTAGCAGATGAATCGTTGTTGTCCTAATGCAATAACTGAGAGCAGGAGCGAGAGAGTAGGGTTTTATCGAAATGAACAAGGGGGTTTGCTTGCCTGGTAAAAACAACAGAGGAGGCACTGCTTCACCGACAGGTACTCTGGAACGTCTCCGGAGCAGGACCTATCGAGAAGGAACAGTGCCGGCAATCAAAACACAATCATATGCAACAATATGATGCATGAACATGGCATGTAGATGTGATGCTGTTGAGCTAATGCAACTAGTGTTCAATTAGCTTAAAGTCCATTTGAACCAAAGGTTCAAATGCATTTCTAAATTAGGTCTCTTATATATGCCATAATGTGTTTTCCCATATTCAGCAGGTATAGGTTGGTTTGTCATGCATGAAACTAGTACAGATGGAAAGGTTGCATTTTTCTGATAATTTTTCATATATAAATTATTTAAATCTGAGCTACGGTTGAATTGATATGAATTTTTGAAGTTTAAATCAATTTCTGGATTTTCTGAATTATTTTAATTCCAGAAACTAAATAATTGCGTCAGCATGACGTCATCAATGCATCAGCGGTCAACGCGGCTGTCCAGGTCAAACCTGACGTGTGGGACCCACACGTCAGTGACAGGGGCTAACAGGGGTTATTTTATTTAATTAAGTGGTTAGGGGGGGGGTCGGGCCCACTGGTCAGCCTCAGGGGGGGGGGGGTTAGCGCGGTTGACCGGTCAATCCCGCCGGCGTTTAGCCGCCGGCGAGGCCCGAGACGGCGGAGGGGCTCGGGATCGCCGTTCCGGCGACCATTCGGGCGGCGGAGACCACGGGAGCGAAGCCCGCGCTCACGCGCATCCAGTGGAACACGCGGGAGGCTGCGGGGGCGGCGGAGCTCGCCGGAGCAGAGCTCAGGGCGGCGGCCGGAGTTCGGCTTTGAGCGGGAACGGGCTGCGGGGCATGGCAGGAGCTGCGGGCGGGGGCGTTGGACCTCTGGGAGGCTACTGAGCGCGGTGGCAGGTGCAGGCACAGGCTGCGGTGGCTCTGGCCACGACGGCGAGGGGCTGCGGCGGCGATGGCTTCGGCCATGGTGGGGATCGGGGCTACGGCGCGGAAACGAGGGGGAGAAGAGAGGGGAAACGGGAAGAAACTCACGGCGAGGTTGAAGCACAGCTCAGTGGGCCTGGGGACGACCTGGATGGCGCGAATCGGAGACGAGGTCGCCGGCGGCCGAAGGTTGAAGAAGAGCTCGAAGTCGACGCTGCAGGGCTTCCGGCGGGGCGTGGTTCGGTGAGGGGGTCGAGGACGACGTCGCGGAGCTCGTGGGCACAACCGAGGGGCGAGGGGGTGGCTGTGGCCGTGGTGGTTCTCGTCGGCGGCGGCGGTGATTCTCGGGTGAGAGAGAGAGAGAGAGCAAGGGAAGAGGAGGAGGGCGAGGAAGAGTGAGAGCGGTGCGGGCAGCTGCGTGGCGACGTCCGGGGCATCGAGGGCGAGAGAAGGAAGCAGGAGGTGGCTAGCAGGGGGGGAGGTGGCGCGCGCGCGTGCCGGCGAGCGTCGGGCACACGCCCGTCCTCCTGGCAGAGGAGGAAGGCGACAGAGGAGGCCAGGTGGGCTGGGCCGGCCTGCTGCTGCTGGGCTGCGCAGGGGAGGGGAGGCCCAGGTAAGTCCTCCTTCCTTTTATTTCTGTTTTCTATTTTTTTTCTGACATTTGTTTTGATTTAATAAATATATTAAATCATTTAATTTTATTATGCCAATTTTTACAGGAGCTGGATATACTATTCCAGAGCTCTTTTATAAATGGCATAATTTTTGGGCCATATTTCATATATATAGAAATATATTTCCAATGCAAATATTTATCGAATTAATCCAAATAGCCAAAATAAAATGTCCATGAACTCCTAAAAATATTGTTTTGATTTTTATCTCTGTCCAATATTTTTAGAGGGCATCATGAGCATTTTCTTGGACCCTTTTTGGAGAAATTTTTATTTGGGTCATTTTCAAAAATGATTCTGAGGGTTCCTCCAATCCTCATTTCAAATTTAAATGAAATTTAAATATGATGCACAAATGGCTAGCTAGCCTAGGTCATACCAGACTAGGGATGTGACAACTCGCCCCCACTTGAAAGAATCTCGTCCCGAGATTCAGGGGTCGACGGAAAGAAAGCGGGGTACTCCAGTCGAAGACGATCTTCTCGCTCCCAAGTAGCCTCTCTCTCGGAATGATGAGACCACTGAACTTTGAGAAACTTGATGTTCTGACGTCGAGTAACACGCTCTGCTTGATCAAGAATGCGAACCGGGTACTCTCGGTATGTGAGGTTATCTTGGAGATCAAGCGTTTCGTGGTCCACTCCGCGGATAGGATCCGAGAAGCAACGCCTGAGTTGAGAGACGTGGAAGACATCATGAACTCGAGAAAGATGTGGGGGTAGTTCCAATTGGTAGGCAACCTCTCCTCGTTTAGCGAGAATGCGAAAAGGACCAATGTAACGAGGAGCCAACTTGCCCTTGATACCGAAACGATGGGTACCCTTTAAAGGAGTAACCCGAAGGTAAGCTTGGTCGCCAATCTCATAAGTCATATCCTTATGATGACGGTCGTACTGGCTCTTCTGACGAGACTGGGCTGTTTTCAAATTCTCACGAATGATGCGAACTTGCTCTTCTGCCTCCTGGATCATATCCGGTCCAAAGAATTGTCTTTCACCGGTTTCTGACCAGTTCAAAGGTGTTCGACATCTCCGTCCATAGAGAACCTCAAAAGGAGCTTTCTTGAGGCTGGATTGGTAGCTATTGTTATAAGCAAACTCGGCGAAAGGAAGACATTTCTCCCAATCCATACCGAATGAGATAACGCAAGCTCTGAGCATGTCTTCGAGAATTTGATTGACCCGTTCCACCTGACCACTCGACTGAGGGTGGAAAGCGGTACTGAAGGAAAGATGGGTTCCCATGGCAGTTTGGAAGCTCTCCCAGAAATGAGAAGTGAAAAGACTGCCACGGTCTGAATTGATCTCTAGTGGAACACCATGAAGTGACACTATTCGAGAAATGTATAAGTCAGCAAGCTGACTAGCAGTGATACTCTCTCGAACAGGAAGGAAGTGAGCCACTTTGGAGAGACGATCAACGACTACGAAGATAGCGTTATTCCCTCTTTTGGTCCTGGGAAAGCCGGTGATGAAGTCCATACCAACTTTATCCCATTTCCATTCAGGAATAGCTAAAGGCTGAAGGGTGCCAGCAGGTCTTTGATGCTCTGCCTTAACGCGACGACAAACGTCACATTTAGCAATGAACTCAGCGATTTCTCTCTTCATCCTAGTCCACCAGAACCTCTGGCGTAGATCCTGATACATCTTAGTACTACCGGGATGAATTGTGAGAGGAGATTCATGCGCCTCCTTAAGAATCAACTGCCGAAGATGTTGCTTCTTGGGAACCACCAAGCGATTCTCAAAGAAAACAACACCGCGATCATCCATAGAGAAACATCCACCAACTCCCTTCTTAATGTTCCTCTTGATCCGGGTAATCCCCGTATCATGTTTCTGGGCTTCGATGATAAGATCCACAAGGGTAGGTTTCGCCACCAAGGTAGAAAGGAATCCGCGAGGAGCTATGTGAAGGTTAAGCTTACAGAATTCCTCATGGAGAAGTGGTTGGCCTTGCTGCAACATGAGATTGTTGCAATAGGATTTACGGCTTAGAGCATCAGCCATGACATTGGCTTTGCCTGGGGTGTAGGTAATCCCTAGATCATAATCTGTGATCAACTCCAACCAACGTCTTTGCCTAAGGTTCAGATCCGGTTGGGTGAAGATATACTTGAGACTCTGGTGATCGGTGTAGATCTCGCAACGTTTACCAAGGAGGTAATGTCGCCAAGTCTTGAGTGCATAGACTACGGCTGCAAGCTCTAGATCATGTGTAGGATAATTCTCCTCATGTGGATGCAACTGTCGAGATGCATAGGCAATCACATGACGATCCTGCATAAGAATGCAACCTAGTCCTTGTCGTGAGGCGTCGCAGTAGATAATAAAGTCTTTAGTGAAATCCGGTGGCACAAGTATGGGAGCAGAAGTCAGGCGTCTTTTCAGTTCCTGAAAACTGTACTCACACTGTGGGGACCACTCAAACTTTTTATCTTTCTTGAGAAGTTCCGTGAGGGGTTTGGCTACTTTGGAGAAGTTTTCAACAAAGCGGCGACAATAGCTGGCTAGACCAAGGAAACTCCTAACTTGTTTAACGGTCTCAGGTGGAGTCCAATCGAGAACGGCTTGAACTCTCTCGGGATTGACAGCAATGCCCTTACCAGAGATTACGTGGCCTAGATAGGTCACTTCTGGCAACCAAAATTCACACTTGGAGAACTTGGCATAAAGGCGGTGTTCTCTGAGTTTTCCTAAAACAAGTCTAAGATGTTCGGCATGCTCTTCCTCGTTCTTCGAGTAAATAAGAATATCATCGAGGTAAACCACGACGAACTTATCTAAGTACTCCATGAAGATCGAGTTCATCAGGCGGGAGAATGTGGCTGGGGCGTTGGTTAGGCCAAAGGACATGACGGTGTACTCGTACTGACCATAACGAGTGACAAAAGCTGTCTTGGGAATGTCCCCGTTTCTAATCTTGATTTGATGGTAGCCTAACCTTAAATCCATCTTGGAAAAGACTGAGGATCCAGCGAGCTGATCATACAGGTCGTTGATCCTGGGAAGCGGATACTTGTTCTTTATCGTGACCAAATTAACGGGACGATAATCTACAACCATCCGGTCCGTACCGTCTTTCTTCTTGACGAAGAGGACGGGGCAAGCCCAAGGAGAAGAACTAGGACGGATGAAACCCTTTTGCAAGGACTCATCGAGTTGTTTCTTAAGCTCGGCTAGTTCTAAGGGTGCCATCTTGTAAGGTCTCCGGGAGATTGGAGCTGTTCCTGGGATAAGATCTATGACGAACTCTACATCTCTGTCAGGTGGAACACCTGGCAGTTCCTCTGGAAAGACATCCGGAAAGTCACGGACTACCGGGATATCTTCAAGGTCTGGAAGAGGGCTGGCATTAAGAGAATAGAGTTGACGCTTTGCAACTCTAGTGGAGACGGTGACTATCTTGCCAGATGGGTGTGTAAGCTGAACAGATCTTGTGTAACAATCAATCTTGGCATGATGAGCTGTCATCCAGTCCATACCCAAGATGATGTTAATATCTGAAGACTTGAGGGCTACAAGTGATGCAAGGAATACAAGTCTGTCAACAAGGATTTCGTTACCATGGCTGATTCTGGTGGTCTGCCATCTAGACCCTGGGGTTTGGATTTCAAGCGGAGTTGGCATATCACAAAATGACATGTCGTGCAAACGAGCATAACCTTCAGAAATGAAGGAGTGAGATGCTCCAGTATCGAATAGAACTGATGCTGGGTGACAATTGACAAGAAGGGTACCAAGAACGACATCTGGATCATCATGAGCGTCTTTAGCTGAGACGTGATGCACACGTCCACGTTCAGTGGGGGCTGACTTGACACTGATCATCTTGCGTGCTGGCTTAATACAGCCAACAGTCTTCTCGGGCTGAGGTGGAGCATAACTAGTCTGAGAGCAGTCACGTGCATAGTGTCCTGGCTTCCCGCATGTGAAGCAAGTCCCTGAGGTTGGACGTGGACCCGCACTGACAAACGGTCTACCAGTAGGCCCGGGTGGAACATACGACTGAGCTGGAGAAGGCACCACATAGGATGGCCTCGGTGTATAACCGGAAGGAAGAGCGGAGTTTGGAACCCAAATCCGGCGCTTTTGGGAACTAGAACCGGAGGAAGATCCCAAATCACGGGTGTGCTTACGAGACTCCTCGTAAGTGAGTTGAGCTGTCTCTGCATTGATGGCCTTGTTCACAAGGGCTTGGAATGTATCACAATGATGCAGGTGGAGATCACGACGCAACTTGGGGTTGAGACCCTTCCGGAACCTAGCTTGCTTCTTAGCATCCGTGGACACTTCTTCTGTGGCATAGCGGGCAAGGTTCTCGAACTCTCTTCTATAAGCATCAACAGCCATCTTACTCTGGGTGAAACTACAGAACTCTTCTCTCTTGCGATCAATGAGGGCCTGGGGAATGTGATGCTCGCGAAAAGCCTCAGTGAAATCCTTCCAGGTAGGAATCTGGCCAACTGGAAGCATAGCCTCATAGTTCTGCCACCAAAGACTAGCAGGACCTTCTAGGTGATATGTGGCATAAGTGACCTTGTCATCTTCAGCTACGTTCGCGGAACGCAGCTTATGAGTGATGCTACGGAGCCAGTCATCTGCATCGAGTGGCTCAATGGAATGATGAAAAGTAGTCGGGTGCAAGCGAATGAAATCATGAATGGTCACAGATCCCTTGAACTGATGTGCGGTATTCTCCTCGATACGTGCCAACAAACGATTAGACTCACGCTTGTTCCTCTCCATCTCTAGCATGAACTCGGTCAACGAAGGCTGGTCGGGAGGATCCTCATCCCTACCATATCCATGGTTCTGGCTACGAGCAACGGAACTTCGCTTAGCCGATGACATCCTGAGAAACGAAACCAAGGACGGAATCAACATTAACTATAGGCTATAGAGTGTAGGACAAGGAATTAATATCACTCGAACTCCTAGGAAAATTCCGGCAGCATAACGGCAGTAAAATGCTCGGAATGAGACATCATACTAAAATGGGGTAGTACAACAACTCAACATCACCACTCAAGGTTCTGGGATAGTACTAAACAGACTACACCGGAAATACTCAAAACTGGGATATGACTCTGATCAACCAATCCTATGGGACTACGGAGTAGTAACACGTGATCCTGATAGACGGAAGAGAAAGCCTAGTTCCTTAATCCCGTCGGAAGATAGGATGACTCAGATCAGAAGGTCATGAGGTAAAGGAGTAAAAAGAGCCTTACGTTCCTTCCCACAATCAATTCCCTTACATAACTAAAGATTTTCTAGACTCAACTTCGACCAGTATGGCTTGGTAAACCTACAGGCAGTCAGGCTCTGATACCAAAGCTGTCAGGACCCCGACTCAATGCCACATCGATCTAGCATGTAACACCTCATATCGCTTTGCGGCCTCACGCACGGTATCCCCACGGGTGTCGCCTTACCTTTGCCCGGGACCGTTTGCGCCTTTTGGCTCACGTATATGATAGTGTCGCTAGCATCCATATGATAAGGAGCCCGGGCTGACATGACTAGTCGTAAACCCAAAGTGGCACAGACTTACAGGGACAGGCATCCATGACCCAGCTTCGAACGTGTCGGTCATCAGCAAGTGGGTCCGGGCTGTAGCACTGGGCTAGCAGGACTCCGGTAAACCGGGCTGTAGCGGGCTAACAGGACTCCGGTACTCAAAGCGTGACATTTCCCCGAAGGGACAGACACAGGAACGAAGAAGGACACATGCCGGCCAGCCTAAGTGTTCCAGAGCAGTAGCAAGCTACCAGGGCTCAGTGGAAGCACTAGGAGACATTTCCCGGTAAGAGAGGCTACTAAGAATAAACAACTAGATAGCCAGATCCCACACATAGCAATACACATTACACGTACGCATAACATGCAAGTATGTGCTGTACAACATGGCATCACAGCATAACTCAACAACTTATATAGATAAAGGCTCCGAAGAGCCGCCATAGCAATTATTGCAAACAGGGGTCACAAGACCCGTCATACAGAGCATACAAGCAACAAACGGAAGCATTACATGTCTGGGTACAGACATCTATAAATGAAAAAGGCTGAAGAGCCTGACTATCTACAACATCCGATCAAGATCGTAGCTGAGGTACTAGCTACTAGTCGAAGTCCACGAGAACACTAGTAAGACCGAAGTCTCCGCTGCAAAAACATAAATAAAGCAACATGAGTACAAAGGTACTTAGCAAGACTTACATCAGATCCTATCATACATGCATCTGTATCGAGAGGTAATGTGGGGTTTAGTTGCAGCAAGCCAGCTTTGACTCTGTGGCTATCCTGTTCTACGACTACCAGAAACTCTGGAGGTGAAACAACGTACACGAGTCCACTAATCACCACACAATACACTACTATGGATTCATCCCCGTCTCCCTACGAGAAGGCCATCCATAGCACTCACACTTGTCTTGAGCATTTTATAGTATCCACTTCAAGTTGTCTATGTACCATGTAAGCATCCAAGAAGTCCATAACCGCGGACCCGGCTATTCGAATAGATCATGTTAACCCTGCAGGGGTGTACCTCTTCACACACGCTCTCGCCACTTACCGCCATGTACACGTCATGTATCTCGGCAACCTTCAAGCGGAAGCCTGGCGAGGGTGTCGGCCACGACCTGACTAACCACACAAGACTCTAGTCCAGGTTTATCGCCTATTCGGGTTCCATCCGCAAGGAGATCCGGCCGGGGTGTCGCTTACGGCCCCAAACGATGTGTACAGGGTTCCCGAGCCCACCAACCGGGTGCCACTCGGTACACCGGGCCACGTGTGCCTAGTCTGTCCCAAGCCCACCCTGCCGGGTGCCACTTGGTAGAAAAATAGCACTACCTACAAACACCAGAAACTAGTTGCGACTCCTGGACAGAGACCAAGTTGGTTAATAAGTCGAGAGGGGTCGAGTTACCGGAACCCAATGTGTGGTAGTATCGGGTCATTGGACAACATACACAGAACTCAGTGCTTAAGGACGGTTCCAGCGAGACAACCCACCATGTACTCCTACATGGCCTCTCACCGCTACCTTTACCAAATCGTGTTCACACACTTCACTCTCAGCATCAGAACATATCGTGACACTCCAATTCATTCCCAATGAACCAGACCTGACACACTCTAAGCAATAGCAGGCATAGCATGGTAGGAACACATCAGTGGCTTCAATCAACTCCTACACATGCTAGTGGGTTTCAACTATTTACTGTGGCAATGACAGGTCATGCAGAGGAATGGGTTCAACTACCGCAGCACAAAGTAGCAGATGAATCGTTGTTGTCCTAATGCAATAACTGAGAGCAGGAGCGAGAGAGTAGGGTTTTATCGAAATGAACAAGGGGGTTTGCTTGCCTGGTAAAAACAACAGAGGAGGCACTGCTTCACCGACAGGTACTCTGGAACGTCTCCGGAGCAGGACCTATCGAGAAGGAACAGTGCCGGCAATCAAAACACAATCATATGCAACAATATGATGCATGAACATGGCATGTAGATGTGATGCTGTTGAGCTAATGCAACTAGTGTTCAATTAGCTTAAAGTCCATTTGAACCAAAGGTTCAAATGCATTTCTAAATTAGGTCTCTTATATATGCCATAATGTGTTTTCCCATATTCAGCAGGTATAGGTTGGTTTGTCATGCATGAAACTAGTACAGATGGAAAGGTTGCATTTTTCTGATAATTTTTCATATATAAATTATTTAAATCTGAGCTACGGTTGAATTGATATGAATTTTTGAAGTTTAAATCAATTTCTGGATTTTCTGAATTATTTTAATTCCAGAAACTAATAATTGCGTCAGCATGACGTCATCATTGCATCAGCGGTCAACGCGGCTGTCCAGGTCAAACCTGACGTGTGGGACCCACACGTCAGTGACAGGGGCTAACAGGGGTTATTTTATTTAATTAAGTGGTTAGGGGGGGGTCGGGCCCACTGGTCAGCCTCAGGGGGGGGGGGTTAGCGCGGTTGACCCGTCAATCCCGCCGGCGTTTAGCCGCCGGCGAGGCCCGAGACGGCGGAGGGGCTCGGGATCGCCGTTCCGGCGACCATTCGGGCGGCGGAGACCACGGGAGCGAAGCCCGCGCTCACGCGCATCCAGTGGAACACGCGGGAGGCTGCGGGGGCGGCGGAGCTCGCCGGAGCAGAGCTCAGGGCGGCGGCCGGAGTTCGGCTTTGAGCGGGAACGGGCTGCGGGGCATGGCAGGAGCTGCGGGCGGGGGCGTTGGACCTCTGGGAGGCTACTGAGCGCGGTGGCAGGTGCAGGCACAGGCTGCGGTGGCTCTGGCCACGACGGCGAGGGGCTGCGGCGGCGATGGCTTCGGCCATGGTGGGGATCGGGGCTACGGCGCGGAAACGAGGGGGAGAAGAGAGGGGAAACGGGAAGAAACTCACGGCGAGGTTGAAGCACAGCTCAGTGGGCCTGGGGACGACCTGGATGGCGCGAATCGGAGACGAGGTCGCCGGCGGCCGAAGGTTGAAGAAGAGCTCGAAGTCGACGCTGCAGGGCTTCCGGCGGGGCGTGGTTCGGTGAGGGGGTCGAGGACGACGTCGCGGAGCTCGTGGGCACAACCGAGGGGCGAGGGGGTGGCTGTGGCCGTGGTGGTTCTCGTCGGCGGCGGCGGTGATTCTCGGGTGAGAGAGAGAGAGAGAGCAGGGGGAGAGGAGGAGGGCGAGGAAGAGTGAGAGCGGTGCGGGGCAGCTGCGTGGCGACGTCCGGGGCATCGAGGGCGAGAGAAGGAAGCAGGAGGTGGCTAGCAGGGGGGGAGGTGGCGCGCGCGCGTGCCGGCGAGCGTCGGGCACACGCCCGTCCTCCTGGCAGAGGAGGAAGGCGACAGAGGAGGGCCAGGGTGGGCCCCTGGGGCCGGCCTGCTGCTGCTGGGCTGCGCAGGGGAGGGGAGGCCCAGGTAAGTCCTCCTTCCTTTTATTTCTGTTTTCTATTTTTTTCTGACATTTGTTTTGATTTAATAAATATATTAAATCATTTAATTTTATTATGCCAATTTTTTACAGGAGCTGGATATACTATTCCAGAGCTCTTTTATAAATGGCATAATTTTTGGGCCATATTTCATATATATAGAAATATATTTCCAATGCAAATATTTATCGAATTAATCCAAATAGCCAAAATAAAATGTCCATGAACTCCTAAAAATATTGTTTTGATTTTTATCTCTGTCCAATATTTTTAGAGGGCATCATGAGCATTTTCTTGGACCCTTTTTGGAGAAATTTTTATTTGGGTCATTTTCAAAAATGATTCTGAGGGTTCCTCCAATCCTCATTTCAAATTTAAATGAAATTTAAATATGATGCACAAATGGCTAGCTAGCCTAGGTCATACCAGACTAGGGATGTGACAGTTAAAGTTTCTGATTCCCGTAGCATGCACGTATGGTGAACAGTTATGTGATGAAGTCGGAGCATGATTTATTTTTTGATTGTCTTATGAGTCGCGTTCGGGGATGAGAGGTGGTCTTTTCCTTACCAATCTATCCCCTAGGAGAATGCCTATAGTACTTTGTTTCGATTGCTAATAAATTTTTATAATAAGTATGTGAGTTCTTTATGACTAATGTTGAGTCCATGGATTATACACACTCTCACCCTTCCACCATTGGTCCATTTCTAGCCTCTCTAGTACCACGCAACTTTCGTCGATGCATTAAACCCACCATATATCTTTCCTCAAAACTGCCACCATACCAACCTATTATGGCATTTCCATAGCCATTCTGAGAATTTTCCATGCAACTTCCACCGTTCCATTTATTATGACATTTACCATCATTTTCATATTGCTTTGCATGATCATGTAGTTGGCATAGTATTTGTGCCAAAGCCACCGTTCATATTTTTATACATGTCACTCTTGACCATTGCACATCCCAATACACCGCCGGAGGCATTCACATAGAGTCATATCTTTTGTTCTAGTATCGAGTTGTAATTCTTGAGTTGTAAGTAAATAAAAGTGAGATGATCATCATTATTAGAGCATTGTCCCATGTGAGAAAAGGATGATGAAGATATGATTCCCTCGCAAGTTGGGATGAGACTCCGGACTTAAAAAAAGTGGCCAAAGAGTCCAAAATAAAAAAAGGCCAAAGAGCCAAAAAAGATAGAAAATAAAAAATGAGAGAAAAAGAGAGAAGGGACAATGTTACTATCCTTTTTCCACACTTGTGCTTCAAAGTAGCACTATGTTCTTCATGATAGAGAGTCTCCTATTTTATAACTTTCATATACTAGTGGGAATTTTTTATTATAGAACTTGGCTTGTATATTCCAATGATGGGCTTCCTTAAATTACCCTAGGTCTTCGTGAGCAAGCAAGATGGATGCACACTCACTTAGTTTCTTTTTGAGTTTTCATACACTTATAGCTCTAGTGCATCCATTGCATGGAAATCCCTACTCACTTGCATTGATATCAATTGACAGCCATCTCCATAACCCATTAATTTTCCTAGTTGATGTGAGATTTTCTCCTTTTCGTCTTCTCCTCACAACCTCCACCATACTCTATTCCACCTATAGTGCTATATCCATGGCTCACGCTCATGTATTGCGTGAAAGTTGAAAAGGTTTGAGAACATTAAAAGTATGAAACAATTGCTTGGCTTGTCATCGGGGTTGTGCAAGATGAAATATTTTGTGTGATGAAGATAGAGCATAGCCAGACTGTATGATTTTGTAGGGATAACTTTCTTTGGCCATGATATTTTGAGAAGACATGATTGCTTTATTAGTATGCTTGAAGTATTATTGTTTTTATGTCAATATTAAACTTTTGTTTTGAATCTTATGGATCTGAATATTCATGCCATAATAAAGAAGATTGCTTTGATAAATATGTTATGTAGCATTCCACATCAAAAATTATCTTTTATCATTTACCTACTCGAGGACAAGCAGGAATTAAGCTTGGGGATGCTTGATACGTCTTCAACGTATTTATAATTTTTTATTGTTCCATGCTATTTTATTATCTGTTTTGGATGTTTTATATGCATTAATACGATATTTTATATTATTTTGGGACTAAACTATTAACCTAGAGCCCAGTGTCAGTTTGGGTTTTCCCCTGTTTTTGAGTTTTACAGAAAAGGAATATCAAACGGAGTCCAAACGAGCTGAAAATTTACAGTGATTTTTTAGGGACCAAAAGAGACCCCCAAAGCACCGGAGCTAGAACAGAAGAGCCCCGAGGAGTTCACAAGCCAGGGAATGCACCCTACCCCCTGGGCGTGCCCTGAGGGCTTGTGGGGCCCTCGGGCACCTCCTTGACTTGTTTCTGATGCCAAAAATTCTTATAAATATAGAAACCTCCGAAAAGAACTCTAGATCATAAGTTCCACCGCCGCAAGCCTCTGTAGCCATGAAAAACCAATAGTGAGCCTGTTCCGACACCCTGTCGGAGGGGGAAACCATCACCGGAAGCCACCTTCATCATCCCGGCGGTCTCCATGATGAGGAGGGAGTAGTTCACCCTCGTGGATGAGGGTGTGTACCAGTATCTATGTGTTTGATCTCTCTCTCTCTCTCTCTCGTGTTCTTGATTTGGCACGATCTTGATGTACCGCGAACTTTGTTACTATAGTTGGATCATATGGTGTTTTCCCCCTCTATCTTCTTGTGATGAATAGAGTCTTGCTCTTTGAGGTTTTGTTATGTTGGATTGAGTATTGGATTTGAGAACACTTGATGTATGTCTTGCGATGGGATATCTATGGTGATAATGGGATGTTCTATTGACTCACTTGATGTATTTTTTGGCACTCAACTCGCGGATTCCCGGGGTGAGATTGACATGATCTACGCATAGGGGTTGGTGCACGTTTTTGTCCTACGTTCTCTAATAGAAACTTTAGAGTGATTCTTTGTTGCACATTGAGGGATTGCCATATGATTTAATTATATTATCATTGTTGAAAGAATTTGCACTAGTGAAAGTATGAACCCTAGGCCTTGTTTTCAAGCATTGCAATACCGTTTGTGCTCACTTTTACTACTAGTTACCTTGTTGTTTATATATTTTCAGATTACAAAAGCCCATATCTACTATTCATATTACACTTGTATCACCATCTCTTCGCCGAACTAGTGCACCTATACAATTTACCAATTTATTGGGTATGTTGGGGACATAAGAGACTCTTTGTTATTTGGTTGCAGGGTTATTTGAGAGATACCATTTTCATCCTATGCCTCCCATGGATTGATAAACCTTAGGTCATCCACCTGAGGGAAATTTGCTACTGTCCTACAAAACTCTACGCTTGGAGGCCCAACTAGAGTCTAAGAGAAGAAGGTTGCGTAGTAGACATTAATGTGGTGCAAACTTTGCAGGTGCATCCAAACCCCATGATATGATACACTCTATCACACATAAGCCTCATTATATCTTCCTAAAAATAGCCACCATACCTACCTATTATGGCATTTCCATAGCCATTCCGAGATATATTGACACGCAACTTCCACCGCTCCGTTTGATGGCTTGAGCATTCATTGTCATATTGCTTTGCATGTTTGTAAGATAGCTAGCATGATATTTTCATGGCTTGTCTGTTTTTTGACATCTTTTCTCCGTTAGATCATTGCACATCCCATTACACTACCATAGGCATTCATATAGATTCATACTTTGTTCTAGGTACCGAGTTGTAATATTGAGATTGAGTTGCAAGTAAATAGAAGTGTGATGGTCATCACTATTCATAATTAGAGCATGTCCCAATGAGTAAAGGATGATGGAGACTATGATCCCCCCATAAGTCGGGATGAGACTCTAACAAAGAGAGAAAAATCAAAAAAACTGAGGCCAGAAAGAGCCCAAAAAAATAAAAAATAAAAGAATGAGAGAGAAAGAGAGAAGGGGCATGCTAATTCTACACTTGTGCTTCAAAGTAGCACCACGTTTTCATATGGATAGTCTCCTATGTTGTTAATTTCATATACTAGTGGGAATTTTTCATTATAGAGTTAGATGCACAACCACTTAGTTTTCAGTTTGAGCTTTCATACACTTATAGCTCTTGGTGCATCCGTTTCATGGCAATCTCTACTCCTCGCATTGATATCAATTGACGGGCATCTCCATAGCCTCTCGATTAGCCACGTCGATGTGAGACTTTCTTACTTTTTTGTCTTCTCAATATTTACCCCTATCATCATACTACTTTGTCCATGGCTTGCACTCATGTATTGCATAGGGGTTGAAAAAGTTGTAGCACGTTAAAAAGTATGAACCAATTGCTCGGCTTGTCATCGGGGTTGTGCATGATAAATCCTTTGTGTTAAGAAGATGGAACATGACAAGAGTATATGATTTTGTTGGGATAACCTTCCTTAGCATTGATATTTTGAAAGACATGATTGTTTGTTGGGATGCGTGATTATTGATGTCTTTATGTCAAATTATAGACTATTGCATTGAATCACTCATGTCTTAATATTCATGCCATGATTAGACATATGATCAAGATTATGCTAGGTAGCATTCCACATAAAAAATATCTTTTTTATCATTTACCTACTCGAGGACGAGCAAGAATTAAGCTTGGGGGTGTTGATACGTCTCCATCATATCTATAATTTTTTATTGTTCCATGTCTATATTATACAACTTTTATATACTTTTGGCAACATTTTATATTATTTTTTGGGACTAACATATTGATCCAGTGCCTAGTGCCAGTTCATGTTTGTTGCATGTTTTTTGTTTCGCAGAATAGCCATATCAAACAAGATCTAAATGCAATTAAATTTTACAGAGAATTATTTTGGAATATATGTGATTTTTGGGAGGTGGAATCAACGCAAACGGAGGCCCACGGCCTCCACAAGACACCAGGGCGCGGTCTCCCCCCTGGCGCGTGGTGGAGCTTTGTGGGCACCCCGTAAGTTGGTTCGGGTTCTACGTCGAGCGCAAGGAAGCTTATATCCGAAAAAAACGTGTTAAAATTTTAGTGCAATCGGAGTTACAGATCTCCGAATATTTAAGAAATGGTGAAAGGCCAGATCTGAGAAACGCGAAACAAAAGAGAACAAAGAGATAGATCCAATCTAGGAGGGGCTCCTGCCCCTTCGCCGCCATGGAGGCCCTGGACCAGAGGGGGGACTCTCCTCCCATCTAGGAGGAGGTCAAGGAAGAAGAAGAAGGAGACAGACTCTCTCCCTCTCTCTCCCGGTGGCGCCGGAGCCCGCCGGGGCAAGGATCATGACGGCGATCTACACTAACAACCATGCTACAGTCAACATAAACTTCCTCCCCCTCTATGCAGTGGTGTAACCTCTCTTTTCCTTGTTGTAATCTCTACTTAAACATGGTGTTCAACGCTATGTATTATTTCCCAATGATATGTGGCTATCGTATGATGTTTGAGTAGATCCATTTTGTCCTATGGGTTAATTGATGATCATGATTGCTTTGAGTTGTATGATTTATTTTGGTGTTGTCCTATGGTGCCCTCCGTGTCGCGCAAATGCGAGGGATCGCCGCTGTAGGTTGTTGCAATACATTCATGATTCACTTATGATGAGTGACTAGAGTGATAGAAGCTTACGCCCAAGGGGGTTGTTGCGTATGGGAGTAAAGAGGACTTGATACTTAATGCTATGGTTGGGTTTTACCTTAATGATCTCTGGTAGTTGCGGATGCTTGATAGATTTCCAATCATAAGTGCATATGATCCAAGTACGGAAAGTATGTTAGCTCATGCCTCTCCCTCATATAAAATTGCAATAATGATTATTGGTTTAGTTACCGATTGCCTAGAGACAAATAACTTTCTTGTGTGACAAAACATTTTTACTAAACAACTAACGTTTATTATCTTGCTACTTGCAGTTTTATTCTTGCTAAGTACTTCTAGTTTTATTCTTGCTAAGAACTTCTAGTTTTATTCTTACAAACCTATCCTACCACCTACAAAATAGTTTCATACTTGTTTTAGCTAAAGCAAATGTTAAAGTGTGCTAGAGTTGTATCGGTGGTCGATAGAACTTAAGGGAATATTTGTTCTACCTTTAGCTCCTCGTTGGGTTCGACACTCTTATTTATCGAAAAAGGCTACAAACAATCCCCTATACTTGTGGGTTATCAAGCCATAGTGTGTGATTGTTGATAGGAGTGATTGTGTGTGTTGTGGGAACCTGCGTATCTTTAATTTTTTGGGGGGAAACATCAACTTTGCACCATTTATTCATAAGAGAAAAGTATACTGTTCGTCCCTCAACTTCTGGCGAAGTCTAGATTTGATCCCTCAACTACGAAACCAGACAACTTGTACCTCTAAATCTTGAAACCGGACAAGTTTTGCCCCTTGACCGGTATCGGTGCTAACTCGGTGTGGTTTTGCTATTTCTCTCTCCTATGTTGCTCTTCTTCCTCCTTGCTACTCGGGCATTCTATCGAACAGTTGGCGCGAGCGCCTGCTCCCATGCTCAAGGCCGTCGATGGTCTCCTATGGTTCCCGACACTTGTACCACTAGCCCGAACCATTCCACAATGCCTCGGAATCCACATCGCCAGCACAACCGTTGCCGCTCTCGGTGCTCCATCTGGACACGATTTCGCCGCTGCTAGTTGCCCTCTTGCCGCTGGTCTACACAAAACCGCGGGGCCTTCACTAACGCCAGAAAATGCGCCCGCAGACTCATGGTCATGCATTATGTACTCAAGTACATCGCACGGCACGTCGGCGACAATGACTGTGACCATGCCACTTTCGCCACTGTCTGTAGGCTACGGCGGCGCGCATCGAGCGCTACTGGTGCGCAGCTCAACCGCCACTTACTTCAACATAAACATGGATGACGCGTTTTTGTGGGCATGCATAAACTGGTGCAACTGGTGACATGCGTATGTGTGCTACTCGTGTGTTCTGGCTAGAACGAATCGAAGCGATAAAGGTCTTGTACGTACGTGCGTGTCTATGATGGGTGGGTGAATCAATCCATCCAGAGCAACATGCGATCGGGCCTGGTCGGCGAGCACCAGCACCAGCGCGCGTCGTCGGCCATGCTCCCTCATGCCATGCTCACCATACTTCGCACGCCTCCCTTTTATGTCTGGCGGGATCAAGACTGGCCCCACAGACCAACACTAGCCTTTTCTGTGCACTTTGTCCTCACTCGTGTGCACCCGAGACCAGCTTCCCGGTCGGTCACCCATCCTAAAATTACCCCAAACCAAGCACACTTTAACTTTGGAGTTATTTTCGAATGGGCTCCCAGAAAAGAAGGAATTCCTTGTTGATATGAGTAGTCTATCATTCATATTGCACTTTGTTCTCACTCGTGCGCACACGGGACCAGCTTCTCGGTCAGTCACCCATCCTAGAATTCCTTGTTGATATGAGTAGTCTATCATTCCTATTAAGTCAGGCTCTCACATACACCCCCACTCAAAGGAACCGACGTCCTCGTCAGCCCATCAGGAACTTTCCCTCTTGGCAAGGCCGGACACTGTGCCATGTCGTGTGTCACCTGGACACACGCGCCATGCGCCACCTGTCCACACACCTGACCCGCAAATGTCCGTGTAACCACGAGGGTCGGCTCTGATACCAATTGTAACACCCCGTTATGCCTGGCGGGATCAAGACTAGACCCACAGACCAACACTAGTCTTTTCTGCACACTTTGTCCTCACTCATGCGCACCCAGGACCAGCTTCTCGGTCGGTCACCCATCCTAAAATTACCCCAAGCCAAGCACACTTAACTTTGGAGTTCTTTTCGAATGGGCTCCCAAAAAAGAAGGAATTCCTTGTTGATATGAGTAGTCTATCATTCCTATTAAGTCAGGCTCTCGCATACACATTGCACCTTATGTCGGCTCTAACCAAATCTCTAAATATGGTGGTACATTAACTTTATTAATAGTTAGTAATGAGTGAAATAAATAAGTTTGATTCTTTTCAAAAAGTAAAGTTAAACCTAACCATTCGAGGAAAAAGAATAACCTGCATTCCTACCACAGGTTAAATATGTGGGTTCATCCAGCTCTTTAGAAAATATAGAAGTTAATTAAACATGATTTATAACATTCTCGCATCACTGTACCATGGAATGGAATATCACCCTAAAAGGAAGAGAACAAATAATGATTCCACTTTGCACTATGTATCTGTAAAGGGTGTGACATGTTACACTACACTTTAATTTTCTTACTAGGTTGCAGCAGATTTTAGAAAGCTAATCCACTTTGCTTGGCTTTGTAATTCAAGGATCTTTAACATATGTGGGGACAACATTTGCGTTACGCGTCCAGTGTGTGCTGCGCAGTTTGTTGGAAACGGTCCATGTACCTGTCGTATTGTAACATAACTCTGTATTGTTGGTCCTATATATACGAGATATGCGGAGGTTGTGTCTCACGCAACCGTAATCTAAACTTGGTAACAGAGCCTCGTTCAATCTCGCCACCGCCTCTCCCTCGATCTCGCGCCGCCACCGCTTGATGTCGATCTCCGACCGATGGCCTCCGGATCATCCTCCATGGCGATGCAGCTCTCCATCATCGGCCCCATGGTCACGCCTCCGACCACCACGGTGCCTCTTTCCAGTGCCTCTCTCCATGCCAACCTCGACAGCTCCATTGCTTCCCCGCCCAAGACCATCTCCCAGAGGGCAGGTGACGCCACCACCACCGTGGCGAATCCTGTGTACGCGACATGGTGGACGCAAGACCAGAAGGTCCTCGGTGTGCTCCTCTCCTCCATGATGGAGGACATTGTGTCTCAGCTGATTAGCTGCAAGTCCGCCGCTACCACATGGACCTCCATCCACGCCATATTCAGCGCGCAGAACCGTGTCGGGGTTCGGCACATCAGGCGACAGATTCAGTCGTTGAAGAAGCACGACATGACCGCTAGCGAGTACATGCACAAGGTGAAGGCCCTTGCCGACGCCATGGCCTCCATTGGATCTCCCTTCGTTGATGACGAGATCATCGACTACATGCTCACCGGATTGGGCAAGGCTTTCAACCCGATCACGGCTTCACTCAGCGTCGTGGTCACCCCGGTCATGTTGGCTAAGTTCTACTCTATGGTCCTCAATTATGAGGCGCTGCAATTGTCGCAGCAGGCCGACGATGAGGAGTGGACCTCATCGGCCAACGTCATGGCACGGCCCAGTGCTCCTGCTGCCGTCAAGCGTTCACGTGCGCCTGACACCGGTCGCCCAACCGACATCCGCCCCGCTGGAGGATATCCGCAGCAACATGGGCAGGGCTACCCGCAAGGGGGCTACCAGCAGCAAGGCGGCCAGGACACCCGTGATGACCCACAAGTGTAGGGGATCTATCATAGTCCTTTCGATAAGTAAGAGTGTCGCCCAACGAGGAGCAGAAGGAAATGATAAGCGGTTTTCAGTAAGGTTTTCTCTGCAAGCACTGAAATAATAGGTGATAGATAGTTTTGTGATAAGATAAATAGTAACGAGGAAAAGTAAATAAAGTAAATAAAGTGCAGCAAGGTGGCCCAATCCTTTATGTAGCAAAGGATAAGCCTGGACAAATTCTAATAATGAGGAAGCAGCTCCCGAGGACACATTGGGAATTATCGTCAAGCTAGTTTTCATCACGCTCATATGATTCGCGTTCGGTACTTTGATAATTTGATATGTGGGTGGATCGGCACTTGGGTACTTCCCTAACTTGGACAAGCATCCCACTTATGATTAACCCCTATTGCAAGCGTCCGCAACTATAAAAAGGAGTATTAAGGTAAACCTAACCACAGCATTAAACATATGGGTCCATATCAACCCCTAATGAAGCAACGCATAAACTAGGGTTTAAGCTTCTGTCACTCTAGCAACCCATCATCTACTTATTACTTCCCTATGCCTTCCTTTAGGCCCAAATAATGGTGAAGTGTCATGTAGTCTACGTTCACATAACACCACTAGAAGAGAGACAACATACATCTCATCAAAATATCGAACGAATACCAAATTCACATGACTACTAATAGCAAGACTTCACCCATGTCCTCAGGAACTAAAGTAACTACTCACAAAGCATAATCATATTCATAATCAGAGGTGTAATAATATGCATTAAGGATCTAAACCTATGATCTTCCACCAAGTAAACCAATAAGTATCAACTACAAGGAGTAATCAACACTACTAGCAACCCACAGGTACCAATTTGTGCTTTTGGATACAAGATTGGATACAAGAGATGAACTAGGGTTTGAGAGGAGATGGTGCTGGTGAAGATGTTGATGGAGATTGACCCCCTCCCGATGAGAGGATCGTTGGTGATGATTTCCCTCTCCCGGAGGGAAGTGTCCCCAGCAGAACAGCTCTGCGAGAGCCCTAGATTGATTCCGCCAAGGTTCTGCCTCGTGGCGGTGGAGTTTCGTCTCGTAAGCTTGCCCACGAATTTTTTCAGGACAAAACCCTTCATATAGCAGAAGATGGATGCCGGAGGCCCACTAGGGGGCCTAGGAGATAGGGGGCGCGCCCTCCTGTCTCCTGGATAGGGTGTGGGCCCCCTGGCCTATTTCTTTTGCTCATAATTCCTTAATAATTTCAAAAAGTTGTTTCGTGGAGTCTCAGGTCTTTTGGAGTTGTGCAGAATAGGTTTCCAACATTTGCTCCTTTTCTAGCCAGAATTCCAGCTGCCGACATTCCCCCTCTTCATGGTAAACCTTGTAAAATAAGATAGAATAGCCATAAGTATTGAGATATAATGTGTAATAACAGCCCATAATGCAATAAATATTGATATAAAAGCATGATGCAAAATGGACGTATCAACTCCCCCAAGCTTAGACCTCGCTTGTCCTCAAGCGGAAACCGAAATCAAAAAATATGTCCACATGTTTAGAGATAGAGGTGTCGATAAAAATAAAAATACAAACATGAGGGCATCATGACCATTCTAATAACAGCAACATATATGGATTTTGTCATATGATTTCCTATGTTCAAGTAATAAGTAATTCACAAAGTCAAGTATGGTTCAAAAACTTCATTCGGAGCTAACAAACTATAATCTCAGTCATTGAAGCAATTGCAATTTATCGTAACATCAGAAAGAGTCAATAATAGAGCTCCTCAACAAGCTCACATACTCAACTATCTCGTAGTCTCCCATAATTGTTAACACTCATGCAATACTTTTGGTTATAGAGTTTCAACCGGACACTGAGAAAGATAGGGGCTTATTGTGTTGCCTCCCAACGTATTCACCTTTAGGTGATGTCAACAATAATAGCCTATGCCAACTTACATCCAATCGGATATATATATCATGATCTTTAAAACACAAAGAGCTTACCAAAGGATAAAATGAAAAAGGGAAAGGTGAGGATCACCTTGACTCAAGTATTAAAGTAAAGCATAAAGTAAAAGATAGGCCCTTCGCAGAGGGAAGCAGAGGTTGTCATGCGCTTTTAGGGTTGGATACACAAAATCTTAATGCAAAGGAACATCACTTTATATTGCCCCTTGTATGTGGACCTTTATTATGCACTTCGTCGCTTTTATTACTTCCACAACAAGTTCGTACAAAGCTTATTTTCTCTGCACTAATAAGTCATGCATATTTAGAGAGCAATTTTTATTGCTTGCACCGATGACAACTTACTTGAAGGATCTTACTCAATCCATAGGTAGGTATGGTGGACTCTCATGGCAAAACTGGGTTTGAGGATATTTGGAAGCACAAGTAGTATCTCTACTTGGTGCAAGGAGTTTTGGCTAGCATGAGGGGGAAAGGCAAGCTCAACATGTTTTAGAAGGTCACTGACAATATACTTCAACTGAGATGTCGAAAAACATAAACCATTATGTTGTCTTCCTTGTCCAACGTCAACTCTTTTAGCATGTCATACTTAATGAGTGCTTCACAATCATAAAAGATGTCCAAGATAATATATCTATATGTGAACCCCTCTTTCCTTATCACTTCCTATTAATTGCAACGATGACCAAGGCTACGTTCATCAACTCTCAACAATTTTTATGCCTCATACTTTCTATATGTGAAGTTATCACTATCCATAAGATCAATATGAACTCTTTTGTTCTTTCTACTTTCTCAATATGATAGAAACATAGCAAATCCCTTGACTCAACACTAATCTTTATTATAGATAGCACACGGACTCGCTTACAAAAAGAGATCACAACGAAAAACTCGAAACTACTTGATATCAAAACTTCGAACTAATAGACCAAGATACTACTAAAAGGATCGAACTAAATAAAGCGGTAAAGAAGTGTGATGGTGATACGATATCGGGGCACCTCCCCCAAGCTTGGCAGTTGCCAAGGGGAGTGCCCATACCCATGTGATTATTTCTTCGGAGGTGGTGAAGTAGGAGTTGTTGATGGAGTAGGCTTGTCATCCGTCTTCCAAGGCATAGGCTCTCCATCATAAAAGGACGATCGAGTCTCCAGGATCCTTAAATCTGTAGCCAAACTCATTCGCTTGAATCTATATTCATAATTCATACTCATAGTTCTGGTTTTGCAGGTCATAAATCTGGCTTGGAGGTGCTCGATTTTCTCTTAAAGCTTGAAGATGGTCACCCCAATGTCTTTGGCATCCAGCTTGTGGTTGTTGGTGAACTCCATGATCATCATCTGGTTGGCGTTGAGTCCACGCTCCACCATCCCTTGGCACTTGAAAACTTCTTGTTCCATGGCTTCGAGCTTTGTCTCCATGCTCCCGGTACGCCTTGGTCCTTCCACATCGCGGATGTGCAACACCCCCTCACGCACCTCAATGGTTTGAGGGTGATGCAGCACCTCCACAAGATAGGGGTTGATAACCCTCTCGAAAAACTTGTCCTTGGGAGCGCTTGAAGACGACATGATGCGCTGGATCTGAAACAGAAACAGCTCGAAACGAAAACAGAGAATATTTGCGTGATACGGTGGTCAAAACCTTTGGGAGTATATATAATGAATTTTTACCGACCAAAATATGTAACCGACAAGAAAACGGAGTCCGGGAGGCACACAAGGTGCCCACGAGATAGGGGGGCACGCCCTATAGGGGGGCACGCCCTCCTCTCTCGTGGGAGCCTCGTGTCCCCTTCGGACTACTTCTTTCTTCCTAAAATCCTTAAATAATCCAAAACTGATAAAAATTGCCATTAGAGTTGTTTTGGAGTCAGTTTACTTACCGTACTACGTACATATGCCTTTTCGGAGTCTGGAACGTTCTGGAAAGTGTCTCTTATGTATTCCTCAAAGGTTATGGTTTCAATAATATTAGTTTCAACATTGATAGGATTACCTAAAATATAATGTTTAATTCTTTGACCGTTTACCACCCTTGGATTTGTGCCTTCAAAGTTTTTGGTTTTTATAGCACCAGAATGATAGACCTCCGCGATAACGTAGGGACCTTCCCATTTTGAGAGAAGTTTTCCTACAAAAAATCTTAGACTAGAGTTGAATAATAACACATAATTTCCTATGTTAAACTCACGCTTTTGTATCCTCTTATCATGCCAGCGTTTGACTTTTTCTTTGAAGAGCTTGGCATTCTCATATGCTTGGGTTCTCCATTCGTCAAGTGAGCTAATATCGAATAACCTCTTCTCACCGGCAAGTTTGAAGTCATAATTGAGCTCTTTAATAGCCCAATATGCTTTATGTTCAAGTTCAAGAGGTAAATGACATGCTTTTCCATAAACCATTTTATAAGGAGACATGCTCATAGGATTTTTGTATGCCGTTCTATAGGCCCATAATGCATCATCAAGTTTTTTGGACCAATTCTTTCTAGATCTATTCACAGTCTTTTGCAAAATTAATTTGAGCTCTCTATTGCTCAACTCTACTTGACCACTATACTGCGGGTGATAAGGAGATGCAATTCTATGATTGACATCATACTTAGCAAGCATCTTACGGAAAGCACCATGAATAAAGTGTGAACCACCATCAGTCATAAGATATCTAGGGACTCCAAACCTCGGAAAAATAACTTCTTTAAGCATTTTAATAGAAGTGTTCTGATCAGCACTACTAGTTGGAATAGCTTCTACCCACTTAGTAACATAATCAACAGCAACTAAAATATGTGTATAACCGTTGGAGGCAGGAAAAGGTCCCATATAATCAAAGCCCCAAACATCAAACGGTTCAATAACAAGAGAATAATTCATAGGCATTTCTTGACGTCTACTGATGTTACCTATTCTTTGACATTCATCACAAGATACGACAAACTTACGAGCATCTTTGAAAAGAGTAGGCCAATAAAAACCAGATTGTAGTACCTTGTGTGCAGTTCTATCTCCAGCGTGGTGTCCTCCATAGGATTCAGAGTGACACTTGCGTAGGATTTGTTCCTGTTCATGCTCAGGCACACAACGTCTAATAATACCATCTACTCCTTTGTAAAGGTGTGGATCATCCCAGAAGTAATGTCTTAAATCATAAAAGAACTTTTTCTTTTGCTGGTATGTGAAACTAGGCGGTATATATTTAGCAACAATGTAATTAGCATAGTCAGCATACCAAGGAGTAGTACGAGAAGCATTGACAACCGCTAATTGTTCATCAGGAAAACTATCATTAATAGGCAGTGAGTCATCAAGAACATTCTCTAGCCTAGACAAGTTGTCTGCAACGGGGTTCTCAGCTCCCTTTCTATCAATAATATGCAAGTCAAATTCTTGGAGCAAGAGAACCCTCTAATGATTCTAGGCTTAGCATCTTTCTTTTCCATAAGATATTTAATAGCAGCATGATCAGTGTGAATAGTAACTTTGGAATCAACAATATAAGGTCTAAACTTATCACATGCAAACACAACTGCTAAGAATTCTGTCGGGGGTTGGGTACGACATATGCCAAAGGATGGCTTATCATGGTGGGAGCGAGTAGAACGTCGCCGGTGCCTGGAAGCGGGGTGAGGCGAAGACATGCACGCCGGCGGAACTTACCCAGCTTCAGGGCTCTCCGAGGAGATAACACCCCTACTGCTGCTCTGCGGGGTCTCCGCATGGTCACTATGGCAAAGTGGTTACAATGGTGCTCCTCGAGCTGTTTCTGGAGGTAGGAGAGGGCAAGGCTATCTCTCTCCTTCCTATGATCTAAGGTCTATCTCTATCTGGGTCTGAACCCTTTGCATGGGCTTCCTGGGGGGTTTATATAGGCCTAACCCCTAGGGGTACAAGGGTAATCTGGCTGGGCGCGGGTCCCAGCCATCTGTCTCTCAGGTCGTTGTCCTCTCTGCCGACTAGTCGGCGGGCCCCGCGGATAGGCCTGATACTGTAGCGCTACTCCTGATGACGCTGGCTTGATCATGTGGTTATGGCAACAGCGCCGCTGTCTGGCATGCGCTCACTGTCGCCATTCCCCATCTTATCTGGTTAATGGCATGCGGGGCCCGTGGGAGGGGTTGGCCGACTCCAGGGGGCCGACTCCCATGGGTCCGTCTTCAGGGCGCTCGTGCCGTCTTCTGTCTACCCACTGACAGGTGGCCCCGCCGTCCTTGGGTCGTACTGGCAGGCGTCGTGGGCACAGTGCGCCACCCACTGTGGCTGAGGTCAGGGCAGGCATGGCAACAGTGCCGCGCCTCGCTGGAGATCTTCAGCGATACGGCTTACTGTAGCCATGCCGGCCCCTTGTAAGCAGGGGAGACGGCCATGCCGTGGTCGTACCCCGCCTCGCCCTTCGAGACGAGGGTGGAGTTGCGGGTCGACTCTCCATAGCCGGCATCTCTGGAACTCGCCGGCCATGAGTCGGCTTATCTTGGAGTCACCGTCTGGGACTCGGCATATCTTGGAGTCGTCCCTGGGACTCGGCATATCTTGGAGTCATCCCTGGGACTCGGCATATCTTGGAGTCGTCCCTGGGACTCGGCATATCTTGGAGTCGTCCCTGGGACTCGGCATAAGCGGCGCTACTGATCTCAATGTCTTGAAAGGTTCTGGGGCTCGGGTTAGCCTACCCGTGGCCCATTACTCCGACAGTAGTCCCCGAAGCTGGTGAGGCTCCGTGGATACTGCGCCGCGGGGCCTCAATAGTTTCATTCTTCTAGGACTTCGCTTGCCGTCTTCCTTCAGGCCAACTTTCCGAAAGTTGGATTCGCAGAGGGCCATCTTGCTTCGTAGAGAGTTTGAAAGTCGTGGCGGGAGACCAGGCGGCGTGCCTGATACACTTCCCCGCGGCCACCTGCCGCGGTCCTATCGCGCGGTGCCACGCGGCAAGGATAGTCTGCCTACCCACGCACGCGACGGGACGGGCCGTCAGGCGGGGCCTGCCACTACCGCGTCTCGGCACGCGAACGGATCCGTTGCGGCCGTGTGGACGGTTGGGTTTCCCACGTTGTTACTGCACGCAGTAACTTCGTGGGGTAAATCATGGGGGGCGTGGGGTCCTGCGCGCAGTTAATCCCACACCCGCCCCATCGGCTTCTAAGCCCTCAAGGCTATAAGTAGGCGGGGGGAGTGGAGCGGCAAGCACGCGCGCCCATCTTCCCTGCTCCCCCGCCTCCTCTTACCTCCTTTCCTTCCTCTTGCCGCCGTCGAGCAGAAACACACCGCACCAACAGCGATGAGCTCTTCCTCCGCCGCCGCGGCTCCCGCCGTGCGCTCCGGCGTGTGGGACGGCTCGGAGGTGGATGATGACCACATCGAGTTCCTCCGGAGGACGCGCCGCCTCCCCGGTGCAGACCTCGTGCGTGCCCGCGCCACGCCAGAGGGGAAGATATTGCCGGCGCCGGAGGAGGGCGAGCGGGTCATCTTCCGCTCGCACCTCATGCGCGGCCTGGGGCTGCCGGTGAGCGGCTTCTTCCGTTCCTTCCTGGAGTTCCACGTTCTCCAGCCGCACCACCTCACCCCGAACACGGTGGTGCTGCTGTCTGCCTTCGTCACTCTGTGCGAAGGCTTCCTCAGCGTCCTCCCCACCATCGAGCTGTGGGGAGAGTTCTTCCCCTCCAAGCTCGGCATGCACGTCGCCGGTGTGCCGGCTCAATGCGGCGCCTTCATCGCGATGCGGCGGTCGACGGCTGACAATCCGTTTCCTGCCATCGCGTTAATCAAATCGGTGAAGATGTGGCAACGGTCATACTTCTATGTGAAGAGCGTTGCCCCCGAGGGGGACTGGGTCAATCTGCCGCCTTATGAAGCCGGCGCACCGGCTGGGAGGCTCCCCAGCTGGTCTCATCGAGCCAAGACGCTGACTCCCGCCGGAGCCGCCGTCGTGGCGCGGCTCCGAGTTCTGACGCAGTCGGAGGGCCTCGTTGGGGCCGACTTGCTGGCCGCCTTTGTGGTGCGCCGAGTCCTCCCTCTTCAAGGCCGGCCTCATCTGATCAGTCAGATGAGCGACCACCGAGACCCGAGTCGGATGTGCACCAGAAATGCCCCGCGCAGAGGTGGCCAACATGGTGAACCACATTGCGAACTGCGAGCTCGGGAAGGACTAGCAGTTCGGCAAGGAGTCATACTCGCGCGCCAACCCCACTCCAGTGGTAATTCGCATCTCTTTATTGCTTTGTCTTCTTCATAGCCGACTCCGACTTCTGTTTTTCATTGGTTTCTCTGAATTAGAACCCCCTCATGCAGCCCGCAGCCGGCGTCGCGAGACCGCCCCGCGAGTTCGTCCCCGACCGAGCGGAGAGCAACGTTGACGACCCCGACTTGGGGGCGGCGGCGATGGAAGCCGACGCCGAAGGCGGGGGAGGAGGAGCGGGAGGCGGCCTCAGGCCTTCGGCCACCTTCACCGACTGGCCTGATGACGACGCCGAAGGGGAAGTCATCCCGCGCCACCAGCCAAGGGTCAGCCCATCGGGCGCGGGTTCCTCCGCCGGCTTGGCCGGCCAAGGCGGTTTGAAGAGGCGCCAGACTGGGCCGAGTTCACTCAGCGGCAAGCCAAAGAAGCTCAAGGGGGCGGCCGCCGCGACCAGACGGGAGGAGGCCGCCGCGAGGGCAAACCGCTTCCGCAAGGAAGTGAAGAGGCCGCCTCTAGTCTCTGCGTAAGTGTTTCCTCCTTCGTCTTTATTTTTCTTTGGTGAATCTCGTCCGAGTTTCCTTTTTTCATTCCCTTTCTTTGCTTCAGGGCTCCCCTCACCCTTGAGAGGGTCGTCGTCCCCTCCGTCATGGGGTCGGCGGAGACGTCAGCCAACACTCGGCGGGTTGACCCTGCCGCCGACCTCCGGGAGGCGACGGAGCGAAACGCGCGGGAGAAGCGCTACGAGGAGGAGGCCGCCCGCTTGGAGAAAGCAGAGGCCGAGAAGGCGGCGGCCTCCGCCCAGAAAAAACTGGAAGAGGCCGAAGCCGCCGCCGCAGCAAGGCGGCAAGCCGAGGAAGCCACTCACCGCCAATCGGCGTTGCTCGTCATCCCGTTGTCCTCGGCGCCGCCACCCCCGGAGTTCACGGGGCAGACTGGAGAAGCCGGCACCGAGAACCCCATCGTGGAGAAGGAAAGCGGCAAGGCCTCCATGTCGGACACGCTCGTGCCGCCACCACCGCCGTCTGGGAGAGCGCACGGCAAACAGCCGGCGGGCCCGCCGGTGCCGCCGACTGCGGACGAGTCCGAGGCAAGGCTGCTTCTCCAAGTCGCCTCGCCAGTGCGCCGCCGTCTTGAGAGGGCGACCTCGGCGCCGCGACCTCGGGAGACCGGCACCGCCAGCTCGGCAATCCCAGACGCCAAGGCGACGAGCGCCGCGCCCGTTGGGTGGTTGCGCGGAGGCAGCACAGGGCGCTGAACCAAGCGCTTCTGGACGTCCAGGCGAAGCTGCAAGCTGAAGGCGACGCCCTTCAAAACTGCACCAAGGCGCATCTGGCAGCGCGAACGGCCGTCCGAGTATGTCTCTATCTTTTGATTCTTGTTTTTCTCTGTGGGGGCGCGCCAGCGCACCCACTGGGTGTAGTTCCCGAGATTCGGGCCGGCTGCTGAGCAGGCGGTTCGGAACTCCCTCTGGCAAGTTCCAAATATTAACTTTGTCTGAAATGCTTATTGCGGGAGTATCACAACCTCCGTGCTACCGCCTTCAACCGCAATGTTGAGGAGCTAGGCAGGCGGACTGCCGACTTGTCGGAGAGCCGGGGTGAGTCCTTCTTCTTTTTCGCGGGGGCGCGCTGGCGCACCCGCGGGCTGTAGTCCCCGAGATTCGGGCCGACTGCTGAGCAGTCGGGCCGGATCTTCTCAGCGACTTTGTTTGTTGATGACTTATCGTCTTTCGTCTTTTTTCTTCTTCAGAGGCCAACGCCACTCTTCAGCAGCAGCTGGGCGAGGCCAACACCGCCTTGCGCGCCAAGGAGGAGGAGTGCAGCAAACTCGCCACAGAGCGCGACCTGCTGGCTGCGCAGCTGGCCGAGCAGAAGGACCTGCTCAAGAAGGCGCAGGACGAGGCCGAGAAGAAGGAGGCCGCTCTCCTGGCCGAGTTCGAGAGCGAGCGCTCCTCCTGGACTGACAAGGAGGCGATGCTGACCTCCGTCTTCCATGAGATCGAAGACATCGTCGATGGTGAGTTTCTTTCTTCGAGCTTCTGACTATAGGTCAGGCCGATTTCCGATTCTTTCGACTCACTTCTTTTTTGTCTTGGCAGACTTCTTCCCAGGCCACTCGCGGGCGGTCACTTAGGCCATCGAGGCTGATCGCGAGATGCGGAGGGCAAGCGGCATGGAGATTGCCGCCAACGCCCACCGAACCGTCGATGAGCAGCTTCTGAGCATCGAGGCCCGTCTTCGTCCTGCCCATCGGCTGATGCGCCGGCTTCAGCGTGCCGGCGCCCAGGCGGTTGCCGCTCTGTGGCAAGACATGCCGGCCCTGTGCACCACCAGTCGGACCGCCGACTGGCTGGAGGTCGCAGCGGGCCGTCTTGAAGCTTGGAAGGGTTCCTCGGCCCGGGCCGGAGCGTGCCGGGCCTTGGAATTCGTCAAGGCGTGGTATCCAGGGCTGGACCTGGACCGGCTGGCCGCGTTCCGGTCAGAGGCCCAGGCAGAACTGGTGGCAGTGGAGGGTGCCCTTGTCGAGCATGCGGCGGCGATTGCCGACTACACGGACACCAGTGTCTTCGTCCCCAAGCGGGATGCAGGCGGCGAGGAGGTGCCGCCAGAGTGGTTCGGGATGAACCCGGACTTCGGCGAGGACTCGGCGGAGGTGATTGACTCCAGCACCGAGGAGGAAGGCGAGGCGGAGGGTGAAGGCGAGACGGAGATGCCAGAAGTCGGAGCGGGCGACCAGCCTCAGCTCGACCGTGCCTCCAGCAACGAGCCGCGTCCAACCGGGCCGACTGCCGCCGGTGGCGATCAAGCCGAGACTGCCCAGCCGGCCGCCCCGGCACCTGACACCGTCGGCTCCTCCGACCCTCTGAACCCGTCTGTTGCTCCCTAGGCTGCCTTATGGCTTTATTTTGTCTGCTCTAGAAAGTCTTTAAAGAACTTGTTAATTTGCACAATTCCACCCGCGGGGTGTATTTTTAACTCATGTTCGAAGATTCGGCCAAGGGCCTATGCTATGTAAATATTAATCCATGTTCTATCTTTCCTTGCTCATTGCTCTTTAGGCTTTTCCCTTTGCCGCCTTCCTTTAGTCGCTGCCTTGCCAGTTGGACAACCGCTCTGCGGACTGTCGCTGGATCAAATGCTTGGCAACTTTGGGAAGGCAAGTACTCAGTCGTTTTAGAGTCTCTTTAACAAGTTGGATAGAAGGCGGCAAGCCGACTACCAAAGAGTTGGCTGTCCTTAATAGATGCTAGTAGAAATCGGCAAGTCGACTACTTATAAGTCGGCTTTTGCTTCAGAGAAGCTGGAGGCCGTCTTACGCTATGTTCGTGCTTTGGGTCCTTAGCCATTTTTCGTGTGGGCGCATGTTCTTCCTCACTCCTGCCCACCAAACAGTCGCTCTGCAAGCTGCGGCTTTGTTAGGAGACGGATTGGGCACCGCACACTACTTGTCTGACTGTGGGAAGCTCCTCATAGCGCGAGGCGGCGAGTCCCCGGGCCGACTAGTCGGACCCGGTGCCAAGCGGCATTAACGAAGAGTAATATACTCGAAGGCATAATTCTTATCATACAGATAACAAAAGAAGGCAGTCCCCGAGCTCCTCTCGGGGGGGCCAAAGTCTTGGTACTTTAATACAAAAGGGGAGCGTGATACATACTGCATCAACTGTAAAATCTTCGGAGAAGATTTGCATTCCACGGGCGTTCTGTCTCTTTGCCGGAGTCGTCCCTCTTGCACGCTCGGGGCTTCTGGGCATCGATCAGGTAGTAGGAGTCGTTTCCCAGCACCTTGCTGATGATGAAGGGGCCTTCCCAAGGTGCCGACAGCTTGTGCTGGCCGGCTGTTCGCTGGATCAGTCAGAGCACAAGGTCGCCCTCTTGGAAAGATCTTGGCCTGACCTTCCTGTTGTAGTATCGACGCAGACCCTGCTGGTAGATGCTGGACCGGCTGAGTGCCAACAGCCGGCCCTCTTCCAGCAGGTCGACGCCGTCTTGACGTGCTTCTTCTACTTCTTCCTCGGTGTACATAGTGACTCGCGGGGAGTCGAACTCTATATCCGTCGGGATGACGGCTTCGGCACCGTAGACGAGGAAGAAGGGTGTGAAGCCGGTTGACTTGTTTGGAGTCATGCGCAGACTCCAGAGGACGACCGGTAGTTCCTCGAGCCAGCAGCCGGCCGATCGCTCCAGCAGCACGACCAGTCGAGGCTTGATGCCGGATAAGATGAGGCCGTTTGCTCGCTCCACCTGGCCGTTTGACTGCGGATGGGCAACGGACGCTAAGTCCAGTCGTATGCCCTGCGTCGCGCAGAAACAAGCCAAGGCGCCTTTGGCAAAATTTGTGCCATTGTCGGTGATGATGCTGTGTGGGATGCCGTACCGAGTCGTGATGTCGGCAATGAAAGTCACTGCAGTCAGACCATTCAACTTCTTGATGGGTTTCACATCCACCCACTTGGTGAACTTGTCCACTGCGACAAGTAGATGAGTCAAGCCACCTCGTGCCATCTTGAATGGTCCCACCATGTCCAGGCCCCAGACTGCAAAGGGCCAGGCGATGGGGATAGTCTTGAGTGCGGAAGCTGGCTGAAGTGGCTTGGAACGGAACATCTGGCACCCTTTGCACTTTTGGACTAACTCTTTGGCCTCTTCCAAGGCAGTTGGCCAGAAGAAACCGTGCCGGAAGGCTTTGGCGACGAGTGCCCTTGAGGCGGCATAGTGGCCGCACTCGCCTTCGTGGACGTCTCTGAGAATTGCTTGGCCTTGTTCAGCCTCGACGCAGCATTGGTAGACGACAGTGACGCTACGCCTGACCAGCTCTCTGTTGACTATGGTATAAGCTGCTGCTCGGCGTTGCACTTGCCGAGCCAAGATTTCATCAGTTGGCAGCTCTCTGTTTACTAGGAACTTGAGGATGGGTTGGGCCCATGAGGGTGCTGCTATTTCTTCAACTGCCACTAGTGCGACTTGGACAAGGGCGGCTGGGCTGGGAGGCGGTGGGTTGGAGTATGCAGCCGCTTGCTGACTTGACGAAGTCCCCGGGCCGACTGGAGTAGTCCCCGAGCCGAGTTCTGGAGTCTTTGGTCTTGTCACCGCAGTCCCCGGGCCGGCTTTGACTGTGGCTTTCTTGGAGTTGGATTCGACTTCTTCGGGTGGAGCCGGCACAAAGATTGAGTCTGATTCTGGTGATGGCTTGATAGACGGCTTGAGGAGGCGTCGAAGGGCGATGCCAGATGGTATTGCTTGGCGGGTGGAGCCGATTCGTGCCAAGGCGTCTGCTTGGTCGTTGTCGTTCCTTGGCACGTGGAGGAACTCGCACCCCTCGAAGTATCCGTTGAGTTGCTGCACAAGGAAGCGGTAGCTCGCCATGTTTGCGTCCTTGGCGTCCCAATCGCCAGATGATTGCTGGACCACCAAGTCAGAGTCGCCATAACACAGGATCCGGCGAATGCCGAGTTCTTTGGCAAGCCGGAGCCCATGGATGAGCGCCTCGTACTCGGCCATGTTGTTGGAGGCGACGAAATGGATCTGCAGTGCATATCTGAGCTTGTCGCCCTTGGGGGAAGTGAGGACGACGCCGGCTCCTAGGCCGGTGCACATCTTGGAACCATCGAAGTGCATCCGCCAATGGGTGGAGTCGGGCGCTGGCGGCAGATACTGGGTCTCGGCCCAATCGACGAGGAAGTCGGCCAGTGCTTGCGACTTGATGGCGGTGCGGGGCTCGTAGTAGATGGTGTAGGGAGCCAGGTCGATGGCCCATTTGGCCACTCGGCCAGAAGCATCTCGGCTTCCGATGATCTCGGCTAGTGGGGCTGTGCAGACCACAGTGATTGGATGCTCCTGGAAGTAAGGCTTCAATTTCTTGGCGGCAAAATGCACACCGTAGCACATCTTCTGGTAGTGGGGGTAGTTCTGCTTGGAGGCCGACAGTACCTCGCTCAGGTAATATACCGGTCTCTAGACAGGTAGCACCTTGCCTTCCTCCTTGCGCTCGACTACAATGACTATGCTGACTACCCGGCTGGTGGCGGCAATGTATAGGAGCATGGGCTCTTTGGGAGTCGGAGCCGCCAGCACAGGGGGGGTAGTCAACATCTTCTTCAGTTGGAGAAAGGCCTTGTCCGCCTTGGGAGTCCATTCAAAAAAGGTTGTCTTCTTCATGAGCTGATACAAGGGGAGAGCCTTCTCGCCCAGCCGACTGATGAATCGGCTGATGGACGCCAAACAGCCGGTGAACTTCTGCACATCTAACAGTCGTCTGGGTGCTTCCATCCTCTCGATGGCCTTGATCTTCACAGGGTTGCACTTTATGCCGCGTTCGGAGACCAGGAAACCAAGGAGCTGGCCGGCTGGTACTCCGAAGACGCATTTCTCGGGGTTGAGCTTGATCTGGAATCGGCGCAGGTTCTCAAAGGTTTCCTTGAGGTCTTCCAACAGAGTTCCACATTTTTCCGTCTTCAGCACCACATCATCCACGTAGACGTGGGCATTTCTGCCGAGTTGCTTGAGGAGGCACTTCTGCATGCAACGCTGAAAGGTGGCGCCGGCATTCCTCAAGCCGAACGTCATGGTCAGGTAGCAGAAGGCACCAAATGGCGTGATGAAGGCAGTCTTCAGTCGGTCGGCCGGGTTCAGCTTGATCTGGTGATATCCAGAATATGCATCCAAAAAACTCAACAGCTCGCATCCGGCAGTGGAGTCTATCACCTGATCAATTCTTGGCAAAGCAAATGGGTCCTTGGGACAGGCTTTATTGAGACTTGTGTAGTCAATACACATCCGCCACTGCTTGTTCTTCTTCAGCACCAGCACTGGGTTTGCTAACCACTCTGGAAAAAACACTTCCATAATGAAGCCGGCTGCCAGGAGTCGGGCTATTTCTTCTCCAACAACTCTTCTCTTTTCTTCTGACAGGCGGCGCAGGGGCTGCCTGACGGGCTTCACATCAGACCGGACGTGTAATTTGTGCTCGGCGAATTCCGTCGGTACACCAGGCATGTCTTTGGGGGACCATGCGAAGATGTCTCAATTCTCACGGAGGAAATCGACGAGCTCGCCTTCCTATTTGCTGTCAAGGTTTGTGCCCATGACAGCGTACCTCTCTGGGTGCTCCGGGTCCAAAGGTATCTTCTTCGTTTCTCTGGCCGGCTTGAATGATCCTTCTGCTTCCGACTCCTTGGGGTCGGGCGACAACTCGGGATGCTTGCCGGCCATCGCCACAACCCAATCAAGAAGCCGTTTCTCAGCTGCGATCACCAAGGACTCGGCCAACCGACTGCTCTCAGCCGCGCAAGCAGACGACTTTCTGTAGTCGCCGGCCACGGTTAGAATCCCCTTGGAACTCGGCATCTTCATCTTGAGGTAGGCGTAGTGGGGGACCGCCATGAACTTGGCCAAAGCTGGTCGGCCAAGCAGCGCATGGTACGGGCTTTCAAGGTCCACCACCTCAAACCAAATTGGCTCTCGGCGGAAATGATCTTTGTCCCCAAAGAGGACGTCTATCAGGATCTTGCCGATTGGTGGGCAGGAAAGGCCAGGAACAATGCCGTGGAACACAGTCCGGCTGCTCTGAAGCTGTCTTCGCTTGATTCCTAACTTCTCCATCGTATCCTTGTACAGGATGTTGATACTGCTGCCTCCGTCTATCAGCACTCGCGAGAAGCGAGCGGCCCGCCTATCTGTGGCGAGTGTGGCACCTAAGACCAAGGCGTAGGAGCCTGGACTCGGCATCACCTCTGGGTGATCGACTCTGCTCCAACTGATGGGCCTTTCGGACCAGTGCATGAATTCTGGAGTGCTTGATGCGACTGCATTCACCTCTTGCCGCTATTGGCGCCTGCTGCGCCGATCGTCTGCCACACTGGTGAACACCACATAGGCTCCGTGCTCATCTGGGAACTCGTCTTGTATCGTGCCGACTGGCCTGACAGCCGGCTGCTGGGGCGGCTGTGGTGGAGGCGGCCCAGCAGGCGGGGGAAGGAATAGGCCGTCTCCCTTGGCGATTCTGGTCAGCCAGTGGCATTTCCGGGTGGTGTGGTTTGACGGCTTCGCACCGTTGTGGAACTTGCAGGGGCCATCCAGGGTCTGCTCGTAGGAGAAGGCCGGCAACCAGTTGGCCTTGCCGCCCTTCTGCCGCTTTGCCAAAGGCGGCCCTTCCGGCCGTTGGTCTTCGACTGTTGCCACCTGCCGGCTGTTGGAAGCCGGCTGCAGGGCCTTGTGCTTGTGGTCGTTCTGCTGTTGCCGCCGACTGGTGTCCCCAGCCGGAGTTCTCGGAGCCTGAGGGGCGACTTTGCAGGTCGCGCTGACTTGAATCTCCACCTTCATGGAGGAGTCGGCCGTGGCGTACTTGTCTGCTGTGATCAGCAGTTCATCGAGGGTCTCCGGCTCATCGCAGAGAAGCTTGTGCTTGAGGAGGCTGCCTTCTCTGCACCCGGTAGTAAAGTACTCGATAGCCTGCACCTCGTGCATGCCCTCGCAGGAGTTCCGGAGCTCGCCCCAGCGCCTGAGGTAGTCGCGAGTGGATTCGTTGGGGCCTTGCACGCACAAGGAGAGTTGGCGAGGCTTGGGAGGTCGCTTGTACGTGCTTGTGAAGTTGCAAACGAAGGCCTCGGTGAAGTCGACCCAGATGTTGATGCTGCGAGGCTTTAGACTGTTCAACCATGTCCGGGCCGAGCCCTGGAGCATGAGCGGGACATATCTTATGGCAACACGCTTGTTGCTGTTCGCTATATTGACGGATGTGGAGTAATCGATCAGCCAGTCCTCCGGCTTCACGGTGCCGGTATATTTGGGCGTGTCTCGGGGGAGCGTGAACCCTTTGGGGAAGGGCTCATCTCGGATGCGGGGTCCAAAACAGGGAGGACCCAACTCGTCTTCTTCTTCCAGCGCCAAGGATCGGTGGAGTCGGTCGAACCGGTGGCGGGCATCGTTCTCTCCGAATCCCTCTCGGCGGCCAAGACGGTCGCCGAGAGTCGGATGTTCCACGGGCGGTGGGGAGACTCGCCTTTCTCTGCGAGGAGGGGGAGGCAGATAGTCGTCCCGCCGTTCCACCGCTTTGGGACGGCCTTCTTGGTCGTGCTCGATGGTAATGCGAGTCCGACTGTGGCTAACAGCCGGCTCCTTGTCCTTCTCCCCGCGGGCCCCGCCAGTCGGCGTCTGGGATGTCGCGCCTTGGTCTCGGCGGGGCGGCGGGTCGTCGTTTTGTCGCTGCGGCGCCTCTATGCGGCAGCCGGCTTCGTTCTGCGCAGCAGCCGCATCGAGGAGCTGCTGAACTCGCTCCGTCATCATGCGGCGCTCTTCGCCCTCGAAGTTGTCGAGCTCGTCTGCCACCGCCTGGGTGGCGTGGATGTTCTCCGCGGGCGTGGCATACACAGGGCGATCAGCCCCGAATAGATTGGCATTTGCCACGCCGCGTTGTCGGACCGCGCCTAGGCGGCTAGGCCCAGCCGGAGCCGGCAAGCCGCCCACGGCGCGATCCATCTCGCGCTGGTAGGCTTCTGACAAGCGCCTCATGCTTGCCAACTTCTTCGCGCCCTTGATAAGCTGAAGGCGGCGTGCCTCCAGCGTCTCGGCGTCAGCGTCTCCCGGAATCGGCGCGGTGAGGTCTCGCAGAGCCGCGTCGAGCGGGTCATGCGCTCCCTCATCGGAACGCTCGCCGTGATCGAGGACGAGAACCTCCGTGACGGTGCTTCCGCCGCTCCCCGCGCAAGGGAGTGGCTCATCGTAGACCACCACGTTGGTGGGAAACGCGTCGAGCGACGCGGTGCCGGAGTCGACCAGCATCAGGTCGGTGGATCCTATGGACTCCAGGTCCATGGCAGGCTCGCCGGCGACGTGGAGTTGGTCGAGGAGACCCGCGAGGAGGCTCTCGGGGCCGCTCGTGCCTGCGTCGGACGCAGGCTCGTCGGAGAGGCGAACCTCACCGATAAGCTCGGCGAGGCAGCTGGCCGCGCAGGCGATCTCAGCGCCGTGCAGCGCGTCGGCGCAAACTCCATCTGGTGTGCCGGGCTGGCTGCGCTCGCCAGGGAGGAAAAGGGTTCCCGTCCAGAGCAGGTCTCCGGATGATGGTGCACCTCGCCCCATGGTGGGCACCAAATGTCAGGGGTTGGGTACGACATATGCCAAAGGATGGCTTATCATGGTGGGAGCAAGTAGAACGTCGTCGGTGCCCGGAAGCGGGATGAGGCGAAGACATGCACGCCGGCGGAACTTACCCAGCTCCAGGGCTCTCCGAGGAGATAACACCCCTACTGCTGCTCTGCGGGGTCTCCGCATGGTCACTATGGCAAAGTGGTTACAATGGTGCTCCTCGAGCTGTTTCTGGAGGTAGGAGAGGGCAAGGCTAGCTCTCTCCTTCCTGTGATCTAAGGTCTATCTCTATCTGGGTCTGAACCCTTTGCATGGGCTTCCCGGGGGGTTTATATAGGCCTACCCCCTAGGGGTACAAGGGTAATCTGGCTGGGCGCGGGTCCCAGCCGTCTGTCTCTCAGGCTGTCGTCCTCTCTGCCGACTACTGGGGCCCGCCGACTGGCGGGCCCCGCGGACAAGCCTGATACTGTAGTGGTACTCCTGATGACGCTGGCTTGGTCATGTGGTTATGGCAACAGCGCCGCCGTCCGGCGTGCGCTCACTGTCGCCATTCCCCATCTTATCTGGTTAATGGCATGCGGGGCCCGTGGGAGGGGTTGGCCGACTCCAGGGGGCGACTCCCACGGGTCCGTCTTCAGGGCGCTTGTGTCATCTTCTGTCTGCCCACTGACAGGCGGCCCCGCCGTCCTTGGGTCGTACTGGCAGGCGTCGTGGGCACAGTGCGCCGCCCACTGTGGCTGAGATCAGAGCAGGCATGGAAACAGTGTCGCGCCTCGCTAGAGATCTTCAGCGATACGGCTTACTATAGCCATGCCGGCCCCTTGTAAGCAGGGGGGACGGCCATGCCGTGGCCGTACCCCGCCTCGCCCTTCGAGACGAGGGTGGAGTCGCGGGCCGACTCTTCATAGCCGGCCTCTCTGGAAGTCGCCGGCCATGAGTCGGCTTATCTTGGAGTAGCCATCTAGGACTCGGCATATCTTGGAGTCGTCCCTGGGACTCGGCATATCTTGGAGTCGTCCCTGGGACTCGGCATATCTTGGAGTCGTCCCTGGGACTTGGCATATCTTGGAGTCGTCCCTGGGACTCGGCATAAGTGGTGCTACTGATCTTAATGTCTTGAAAGGTTCTGGGGCTCGGGTTAGCCTACCCGTGGCCCATTACTCCGACAAATTCTTTTTTAGTGGTAGCATAACTTCTCTGGGCAGTATCAAGAGTCTTACTAGCATAATGGATAACATTCAATTTCTTATCGACTCTTTGCCCTAGAACAGCACCTACAGCATAATCACTAGCATCGCACATAATTTCAAAAGGTAAATTCCAATCAGGTGGCTGAACAATAGGTGCTGTGATCAAAGCTTTCTTAAGTGTTTCAAATGCTTCTACACAATCATCATCAAAGACAAAAGGAATATCTTTTTGCAATAAATTAGTCAGAGGCCTAGAGATTTTTGAAAAGTCCTTAATGAATCTCCTATAAAAACCGGCATGACCAAGGAAACTTCTTATACCTTTTATGTCCTTGGGACATGGCATCTTTTCAATAGCATCAACTTTGGCTTTATCAACTTTAATACCCCTCTCGGAGATCTTATGCCCCAAGACAATGCCTTCATTAACCATAAAGTGACACTTTTTCCCAATTCAGGACGAGACTAGTGTCTTCGCATCTCTGCAAAACTCGATCAAGGTTGCTCAAACAATCATCAAAAGAGGATCCATAGACGAAGAAGTCATCCATGAATACCTCACAAATCTTTTCACAAAAAATAGAAAATATAGCCATCATGCATCTTTGAAAGGTAGCAGGTGCATTACATAAACGAAAAGACATACGTCTATAAGCAAAAGTACCAAAAGGGCAAGTAAAAGTAGTTTTAGATTGATCCCCCGCTGATACAGGTATCTGAGAGAAGCCAGAATAACCATCTAGAAAGCAAAAATGTGTGTGTTTGGATAACCTTTCTAGCATTTGATCAATAAAAGGTAAAGGGTGATGATCTTTCTTAGTAGCTTTATTTAACTTGCGGAAATCAATCGCCATCCTATAGCCTATAATAATTCTTTGCGGGATCAATTCATCTTTATCATTAGGGACAACGGTAATACCTCCCTTTTTAGGGACACAATGGACAGGGCTTACCCATTCACTATCAGCAATGGGATAAATAATACCTGCCTCAAGGAGTTTTAGTATCTCCTTTCTCACCACTTCCTTCATTTTGGGATTCAATCGTCTTTGAGGATCTCTAACAGGTTTAGCATCTTTCTCCATTGAAATTTTGTGTTGACATAATGTGGGACTAATGTCCTTGAGATCATCCAGGGTATATCCTATAGCAGCTCGGTGCTTCTTCAGAGTTTTCAATAATCTTTCTTCTTCTTTCTCTGAAAGGTTAGCACTAATAATAACAGGATATATTTCTTTTTCATCAAGATAAGCATACTTAAGATTATCAGGTAATGGTTTGAGTTCAAACATGGGATCACCCTTGGGTGGAGGGGGATCCCCAAGAATTTCAACGGGAAGATTATGTTTTAGCATAGGTTCTTGTTTAAGGAACACTTCATCTATTTCTTCCCTTTCCTTCATAAACATATCGTTTTCATGGTCTGGCAAATATTGTTCTAACGGATCAGTTGGAGGAACGGCAATGGAAGCAAGACCAATAATCTCATCCTTACTAGATGGTTCCTTTTCACGATGTTGTCTACTAAACTTAGCGAAATTAAACTCATGAGACATACCATCTAAGCCAACAGTGACAATATTCTTTTCACAATCAATTTTAGCACTAGCAGTGTTCAAGAAGGGTCTACCAAAAATAATGGGACAAAAATCATCTTGTGGGGAACCGAAAACAAGAAAATCAGCAAGGTATTTAATCTTCCCACACAAGACTTCAACATCTCTAACAATCCCAATAGGTTTAATGGTGTCCCTATTAGCAAGCTTAATAGTAACATCAATATCTTCTAATTCAACTGGTGCAATATCGTGCATAATTTCTTTATAAAGATCATAAGGTATCGCATTAGCACTAGCATCCATATCACATAAGCCATGATAACAATGATCTCCAATTTTAACAGACATAATAGGCGTGCCTACAACAGGTCTACGTGTCTTAGTATCGGGTCTAGCAACATTAGCAGTTTCACCCAAGAAAGAGATAACATGCCCATCTAAGTCCTCATCCAAGAGATCTTTAATCATAGCAATACCAGGTTCAACATTAATTTTCTCAGGAGGTGTATAGGTCCTAGTATTACTCTTACAAACAACAGTCGAAGTTTTAACATGATCTTTTATCCTAACAGGAAAAGGAGGTTTTTCAACATAAGCAATAGGAATAATAGGATCACTATATGTAATAGTCTTCTCTTCTACTGTAATAGGTGCAACTACTTTCACTTCAATAGGAGGATTATATTTAAACCACTTCTCTTTAGGGAGATCAACGTGAGTAGCAAAAGTTTCACAAAAAGTAGCTACTATTTCAGAGTCAAGTCCATACTTAGAGCTAAATCCACGGAAAGCATTGGTATCCATAAAAGATTTAACACAATCAAACTCAAGTGTCATACATGACTCCTTACCATCGTCGGAACCCCAATCTTCAGCGTTGCGTTTAACTCTTTCCAATAAGTCCCATTTGAAATCAATAATCTTCAGCATATAGGAACCAGCACAGGAGGTATCGAGCAAGTTGCGATTATCAAGAGAAAGCCGAGCATAAAAATTCTGAATAATCATTTCCCGAGAGAGCTCATGATTGGGGCATGGATATAACATTGACTTAAGCCTCCCCCAAGCTTGAGCAATGCTTTCTCCTTCGCGAGGCCAGAAATTATATATGTAATTACGATCACGATGAACAAGATGCATAGCATAGAACTTCTGGTGAAATTCCAATTTCAATCGCTTATAATTCCAAGAACTTGTATCATCACATAGCCTATACCATGTCATTGCATCTCCCTTCAAAGATAAAGGGAAGACCTTCCTTTTGACAACATCATCAGGAATACCTGCAAGCTTAAATAATCCACAAACTTCATCCACAAAGATAAGGTGTAAGTCGGGATGCAGTGTTCCGTCTCCTACAAAAGAATTAGCTAGCAGTTTTTCTATCATACCCGAAGGAATCTCAAAGTGAACATTTTCATAAGGTTCAATAGGTTGAGGAGCATTTCTTTGGTCTTCTGGTTGGGGTGAAGATACCCCAAACAAGCCACTCAAAGGATTAGTTTCCATAGTGACAAGTAACAGAAAATTTCAGCACACAATATAAATGTTTCCTTACCAAGTTCCACTCACCAAGAGCGCTACACTCCCCGGCAACGGCGCCAGAAAAGAGTCTTGATGACCCACAAGTGTAGGGGATATATCGTAGGCCTTTCTATAAGTAAGAGTGTCGAACCCAACGAGGAGCAGAAGGAAATGATAAGCGGTTTTCAGTAAGGTTTTCTCTGCAAGCACTAAAATAATAGGTGATAGATAGTTTTGTGATAAGATAAATAGTAACAAGCAAAAGTAAATAAAGTAAATAAAGTGCAGCAAGGTGGCCCAATCCTTTATGTAGCAAAGGATAAGCCTGGAGAAATTCTAATAATGAGGAAGGAGCTCCCGAGGACACATTGGGAATTATCGTCAAGCTAGTTTTCATCACGCTCATATGATTCGTGTTTGGTACTTTGATAATTTGATATGTGGGTGGACCGGCACTTGGGTACTGCCCTAACTTGGACAAGCATCCCACTTATGATTAACCCCTATTGCAAGCATCCGCAACTACAAAAAGGATTATTAAGGTAAACCTAACCACAGCATTAAACATATGGGTCCATATCAACCCCTAACGAAGCAACGCATAAACTAGGGTTTAAGCTTCTGTCACTCTACCAACCCATCATATACTTATTACTTCCCTATGCCTTCCTCTAGGCCCAAATAATGGTGAAGTGTCATGTAGTCTACGTTCACATAACACCACTAGAGGAGAGACAACATACATCTCATCAAAATATCAAACGAATACCAAATTCACATGACTATTAATAGCAAGACTTCACCCATGTCCTCAGGAACTAAAGTAACTACTCACAAAGCATAATCATATTCATAATCAGAGGTGTAATAATATGCATTAAGGATCTGAACATATGATCTTCCACCAAGTAAACCAATAAGTATCAACTACAAGGAGTAATCAACACTACTAGCAACCCACAGGTACCAATTTGTGGTTTTGGATACAAGATTGGATACAAGAGATGAACTAGGGTTTGAGAGGAGATGGTGCTGGTGAAGATGTTGATGGAGATTGACCCCCTCCCGATGAGAGGATCGTTGGTGATGATTTCCCCATCCCAGAGGGAAGTGTCCCCAGCAGAACAGCTCTGCGAGAGCCCTAGATTGATTCCGCCAAGGTTCCGCCTCGTGGCGGTGGAGTTTCGTCTTGTAAGCTTGCCCACGAATTTTTTCAGGACAAAACCCTTCATATAGCAGAAGATGGACGTCGGAGGCCCACTAGGGGGCCCAGGAGGTAGGGGCGCGCACCTAGGGGGGGCGCCCTCCTGTCTCCTGGACAGGGTGTGGGCCCCCTAGCCTATTTCTTTTGCTCATAATTCCTTAATAATTCCAAAAGGTTGTTTTTGTGGAGTCTCAGGTCTTTTGGAGTTGTGCAGAATAGGTTTCCAACGTTTGCTCCTTTTCCAGTCAGAATTCCAGCTGCCGGCATTCCCCCTCTTCATGGTAAACCTTGTAAAATAAGAGAGAATAGCCATAAGTATTGAAATATATGTGTAATAACAGCCCATAATGCAATAAATATTGATATAAAAGCATGATGCAAAATGGACGTATCAACCCGTCGTAACAACGGCGGTGGAGGAGGCGGCAACGGCCGCAACGGCAATCACCAGTGGCGCCCGAGGTGCTAGATCTGCAAGAATTGGGGCCACGAAGCGGACACCTGCAAGAAGCGCTTCGATTCAGAATACTCCAGCGGCAATGGCCGCTCGACATATAATGCATTGACCTCCTCCAACAACTCCATGCACTGGGTCATGGACTTCGGCACCACGGACCACCTCACTAGTGACTCGGAACGTCTTCATGTCCGCGAACGCTACGGCGGCCATGATCAGGTTCAGGTGGCCAACGGCTCAAGTTTGTCTATTTCGCATATTGGGCACTCGACCTTAGCCGGTTCTTCCCTTCACTTGAAAAATATTTTACACGTTCCAAATATTAGCCAACATCTTCTATCAGTCTATCGTCTGTGTCGGATAATCATATCTTCATTGAATTTCATAAATATTTTTTCCTTGTTAAGGACAAAGCCACCAGGAGAATTCTTCTTCGAGGTAGAAGCAAAGGAGGGCTCTACCCTCTTCCACTCGGACGAGCCCCACATCTGTCCGTGCGTAAAGCATTGTCCAGCTTCCGTGTCTCATCGTCCAAGTGGCATCAGCGTCTTGGTCATCTGTCCAATAATGTCGTCAGTTCCATCATTAGGAATAATGATCTAGAGTGTTCATCTTCAGATACTTCTGCTTTCGTTTGTGATGCCTGTCAATGTGGTAAAAGTTGTCAACTATCATATACTGCTTCTGCTCGTGTGTCTACTATGCCTCTTGAATTAGTTCATTCTGATGTTTGGGGCCCTGCTCATGCTTCCTCTGGGGGTACAAGTATTATGTGAGTTTTATTGATGACTACTCTCGTTTTTGTTGGATCTATCCCTGAAACATAAGTCTGATGTTGAACAGGTGGTTTATGCTTTTCAAGCACATGTTGAGCGTCTTTTGGATGTTAAGCTTAAAGTTGTCCAATCTGATTGGGGCGGTGAATATCATAAGTTTCACCACTATTTTCTTTGTACGGGCATCTCTCACCGAGTCTCTTGCCCTCACACCTCCCAATAGAACGGCATTGCCGAGCGCAAACACCGACACTTGGTTGAAATTGGTCTCGCTCTGTTAGCTCATTCATCTCTCCCTTTACGTTATTGGGACAAAGATTTTCTGACTGCGTGTTACCTCATTAACCGCATGCCCACCCCTGTGCTTGGTCAAGACACTCCTATTCATTGTCTCCTGAAAATTCCACCCAATTATTCCTTTCTCCGTACTTTCGGGTGTGCTTGTTGGCCTAGTTTGCGGAAGTATAACTCACACAAACTAGAATTTCGGTCCAAGATGTGTGTTTTCCTTGGATATAGTCCTATGCATAAGGGGTACAAGTGTCTTGATCGATCTACGGGTCACATATACATCTCGCGTGACGTTATCTTTGACGAGTCGGTCTTTCCATTCGCTACTCCCGGTGTCACGGTCGATGTGTCTACACTTAAAGAGGTTATTTCTTTTCCTTCAACCGAACCGGCTACGAGTGTTCCTGTGCGTAACTATGACCTAACCTACTTGGCTACTAACCACTATGGACAAGACAGTGCTTCTTCTATGCAGGACTCCTCGCCGTCTAGTACCGCTCCGCATCAGGACACGCTCGATGTGCGCACGGTGATGATCGACGTGCATGGCGACACGCCCCCCCCCCCCCCCCCGGGCAAGTGCCCCGCGTGTGCATGATGGGCCTGCGTCGCTTGGTGCAGCGGCTGGCTCGCGCGACACCTTCGCCTCAACAGCGCATGGGTCGCCTCCTCTGGCCCATGAACCGGCCTCGCCGGCTCCTGTGACACCATCGCCAAGTCCAGCTTCGTCGCTGCCTTCGCCCAGTCCCGTGCCGTCGTCGCCCTTGCATGCGCCTACTGTTGATCCGACCAGCGAGCGTCCTCATCCTATGGTGACTCGTACACGGGATGCTACTCGTCGCGACAAGGAGTATACTGATGGGACGGTGCGGTATAATCCTCTTCGTCGTGCCTTCTTTGCGACATCGGTGTCACATCGTGATGCTCTTCGTGAGCCGGCTTGGCGTGATGCTATGGCTGCTGAGTTTGCAGCGCTTCGTCAAAATGACACATGGGTATTGGTTCCTCAGCCTCCTGGAGTTAACATTGTTGGCAGTAAATGGGTCTTCAAGACAAAGCAACACGCTGATGGGTGTGTTGACAAGCACAAGGCTCGCCTCGTTGCTCGAGGTTTTACTCAACAGCAAGGTCTTGACTATGGCGATACGTTCAGTCCCTTGGTGAAGCCGGCTACTATTCGTTTGGTTCTCTCGCGTGTTGTTTCGCGAGGATGGAGTTTGCGGCAAATTGATGTCAACAATGCATTCCTTCATGGCTTTCTTTCCGAGAACATTTATATGCAGCAACCGCCTGGTTTTGAAGATGTTCGGTTTCCTTCGCATGTGTGCAAGTTGCAACGAGCCCTCTATGGTCTCAAACAGTCGCCACGTGCTTGGTGTGCTCAGCTAAGTGCTCGACTTCTTCAGCTTGGTTTTGTTTCTTCCAAGGCGGATACATCCCTATTCATCTTTGTTGCGCATGGTGTTCAGATATACATGCTTCTGTATGTTGATGATATTGTGATTGCTGGCTCCACTCCTGTTGCAGTTGATCGTCTGGTGCAATCCCTCTCTGACAGTTTTCCTATCAAGGATCTTGGTCCTCTACAGTATTTCTTGGGGCTTGAAGCGTCCTACAATTCTGGGGGCATGACACTAACTCAAAGAAAGTATGCGCTGGATCTTCTTCATCGTGTGAGTATGAGAATTGTAGGCCTACTTCTACACCATTATCTGCAACCGAGCATCTGGCTCGTGAGGCCGGCACCCCTTTGGGTGTTGAGGATTCCACCCGATATCGCAGTATTGTTGGAGGACTTCAGTATTTAACGCTCACTCATCCCGACCTATCCTTTACCGTCAACAAGGTTTGCCAGTATCTATCACAGCCGACTGATGAACATTGGGAAGCTGTCAAGCGTATATTGCGTTATGTCAAAGGTACTTTGGGTACGGGATTGAGGATTCATAAATCCCCTTCCACTGGTGTTAGTATTTTCACGGATGCTGATTGGGTCGGATGCATTGATGACCGCCGTTCCACTAGTGGTTCTGCTATGTTTGTTGGCTCAAATCTCATCTCATGGAGTGCCAAGAAACAATTGACTGTCTCTCGATCGAGTACGGAGGCAGAGTATAAAGCTTTAGCTGATGGAGCTGCTGAAGCAATCTGGGTGGAGTCCCTACTCAAGGAGCTAGGAGTATTACAGCAGCGTACCGTCATTCTATGGTGTGAAATAATCTCGGGGCTACATACCTGACGGCGAACCCGGTCTTTCACGCAAGAACCAAGCACATAGAGATAGACTTTCACTTGTGCGTGAGCGCATTGCTTCCGGAGCTTTAGATGTCAGGTTTATCTCGACTAATGACCAACTGGCTGATCTATTTACTAAACCAGCCACACGACAGATGTTAGAGCGTTTCCGGTCCAATCTAAACCTTGTATGTAGTAGTAGTTCAGATTGAGGGGGGGTGTTGGAAACGGTCCCTGTACCTGTCGTATTGTAATATAACTCTGTATTGTTGGTCCTATATATATACGAGATATGCGGAGGCTGTGCCTCACGCAACCCTAATCTAAACTCAGTTAGCCAAATTCGCACGACGTGTATGTTCGCCATATACGTATCACCCGATCTCTAGATATGATGCTAAGTTTATTAACTTTTTTTTAGCGGAACAGAGGCCTCCCTCTCCGATTTCAAATGAAGAAACCTTTTCGTCTTAGACAAGCTACTCTAACTTTATTAACAAGTTGATTGTTAAATTAGTTTGACCTTTGCAAATAAAATGAAATTAATCATAACCATTCCGGAAGAAAGAATAACCAAGACGCATACCACTGGTTACATGTGTGGATTCGCCTGGCTATTGAGATTATCCAAAAGTTATTTAAGCATGATTTGTTAGATTTTCGCATGCATCAGTTTCCCAGGGAACGGGATGACACCCTACCAGGAAGAGAACAAAAGACAAATAATTTTTCGGAAGCAGGATATGATTCAAGAACGACAAGTCGTCTCCATCAGAAGCAGAAGTAAAGGAAAAAAAGAAGATCAGAGGAGGTATATATCTATGATGTAGTTGAGCACATTATTCATGAGGTTCATATATCTCCACCTGTCGTCTCAACCAAAAATAAAGTAACCGTATACAACGATCTCTGTCTTTTCAGATACTCCCTAACACTAGTGTTAAAAACACTCTTATATTATGGGACGGAGGGAGTAGTACATTATCCAAGTGCTGCTAACTATGCTTGGCTGTTCTGGCAGAAAAAAAATATAGATTAGTGCGAAACGATTCGCAACATGATGCTGAATTGATCAGGGTGGCTACTGCCGTTCAAAATACTTACTTGAGGAGAAATCCACTTGTTTGGTTTCTTGCCTACGTCCAAAGGAGCCAGCCGCTGGTAGTGCCCGATCTTTGACAAATCCAAGAAGCGTCACCCACTTGAGGAAGCTTCGACTGCGATGCGGCGGCTCGACGAGCACTACTCGGAGAATAGATGATCACGCCACACGTACACACATTCCCCCTGTCAGTCTGTCGCGCTCGATCGTCCCGCTCACCCTACGTACGGCTATTCCTAGGTCAACACTACTCCTACTCAACACTATTCCTACGGTTAGCAGCATAGATAGATACCACGGCGCCATTTCGCCCTGTCGTCGGTGTGCTCTCGATTCGCCGCACGATTTTGACGTGATAGAAGATGAGCGGGCCTGAAGGCTGACCACTATGAATTACTCCATCAGGCGATGCGGCGATCGATGGTGGCTTTGGTTGGTGATGTGATTTGTCAGTTGTGTGCTGCCAGGAACCGGGTCTTCATGCATGCCTGAGAGAGAGTGACGGACCACCGGAATCTGTTCTTTGCATGTTACATGTCGATGTTGCACGTCCCGATCGTGAGTGGCTTCCACCTTCCAGGCGCGCGATCGTGTCGTTTGGTGTGGTGTGGATGATGGCTTTGCTGCCTCAAAGGTGTTTCTTGTGCTCCTGTTTGCTTAGGAGACGGTAGTGCCCTCTTAATTTTTGATTTTTTTTTATGGTTTGGTAATGAAGATGCTCCACATCTTCAGGCTGGTCATAATGGTAGTATCATAGCTAGTATCATGCATACCAACTAGGCAATTTTGATGAGGTGTCATAAAATTAAATAAAAAAAGAGAGGGTTGAGTATCATATCATGATACCGTATCATAATAAATGCTATACTAATATGTGTCATGCATGACAATAACTAAAATACTGCATGATATTAATATATGATACTATTAGGGAGGCAGTATCATATACTAGTATCATATGCATGATATTAGTATATGATACTCTCCTTTACAACCAGCCTCAGCAGTACATGGTCGAGATATTGCGGACGGGCAGCACACAGTTTAAGTAACGTGAACAGCTGTGTATTTCATGCTACCATGTAAATCAAATGTTAAACGAGTAATTGTTGCTCAAACTCTTGTCTTAACGAAGCAAAATACACCTTATTCATTAAAAGTCTTATTTAAGTACCCGTGAACATTGTGTATTTCATGCTACTATATAAATTAAATATTAAAAAAGTAATTGTTGCTCAAAGTCGTGTCTTAACAAAACGAAATACGCCTTATTCATCGGAACGGGAGTATGATCATACGCATGATCATGTACTCTCGTTGGCTTGTTCCCTCTCAGCTCGGCGACAGGGAGAAATAAGATGTGCAATGATAACTGGGATGATTGTGTCTTGTGTGCTCGAATAGGCGGTTTCCTATTTAGCGCTTATACCATGGACGGTGCGATTCGATGCCCAAGCTCAGCTGCACCCCTGATGAACAAAAAATTCACAAAAAATACTAAAAAATCCTTTTTTGCATGAAAAATAATTTGGTTCATAAGGTGCGCTTTAAATTTCAGATCATTTGGACATATTCTCGGCAAAAAAGACAACCAATGATGTGAAATTTTGAGCGCACCTCTGCACCAAAATATCTTCCATGCAAAAAACTTTAGGATTATTTTCATAATTTTTTTTTGTGAATTTTCTCTTCACCGGGTGCAGATGAGTCTGGGCTCGGAAATGGAAAATGGTTACAGCGTCAGTTATTACTATGTGGGTACATAGGACACACCCACTTCTATTTACTATTAGTGAATGCTTATGTGCAACGCACTCTAGTATTAGGTAGTATATTAAATGCACATTGATATTAGGTAGGATATTTTTGTTAATTATGTGATTAGCATTGTCATTGATATTTGATACGATATTAACTGAACGTTAAACTTGTAGAGCGCTCGTCATAGGCAGGCTCAGTCGTAACGGCGAATTGTACGTGGCCTAAGGATCTTCGCAGGAGAATAAGAGATCTCACGACCGCGTCGCCCGCATCGGGCCTCCTCCCTCCAGGCTCCCCCCTCCCTCCTTCCTTCTCGCCGCCTTCGCCGGCGCCCGCGGCCGGCTTGACCCCGGGGCTGCTGGTGGCGGCGGCCTCCTTGCCCTTCCCCTCCCGGTCGCTCTCCGGCGCGGGCGGAGCTGCGCCGGGGGGGGGGGGGGGATGCATCTTGGCGGCGGCGGTCTGGCGTGGCGGTGGGGCTCCGCGATGCATGCAGGCGAGCTACTGGGCGGCGGCGCCGCCGTTGGCAGCGGGGCGGCGGGATCTGGCGGCGGGGATGGCTCCGGTGTGGCTTCTGGGAGGAAGGGAGATGCGACGAGTGGTTGGGTGCCGACGGCGACGACGCCGGCCTGCTGCATCACGGCCGGCGGGGCTTAATGGGCCTGCTTCGGGCCTGGCCGGGCCGGGGGTGGCCCGGCATGCCCCGCTGCCGCGTCCAGACGACTACCGCGATGGTGCCGGAGGCACGGGCCTCCCGCACGACGGCGGGGGAGGTGGTTCCCTCCCGCTCGGCGTCGATGTTGTTGCTCCCGTCGTGGTGAGCCTGTCTCCGGTCCTCTTGGCCTCGTGGTGGTGTTCGTAGTGAGGCGGCGTGGGTGGTGGCGCTACTGCGTTGGCGCATGATGATGGACGACGGTTTGGCGGGTCGGTTCCATCCGGTTGGGCGGTTGGGGGTTGGAATGCGGGAGAAACCTGCCGGCTTCGGCCCCGACGCGGTGACACCTGCAGGTGCCACCATTCCTTCCTGATGGGTGTCGGTGGTATCCACCCCCCCCCCCACCTCCCTCCACGTGCCCGGGAAAACCTGAGGACTCGTCCGGGCAGCAGCAGCGTCGGCGTCGCATTCCTTCTTGGAGGTGCTGCTTGGTACGCGACGGATCGAAGCCACGGTCTATGGTAATTTGTCTCTAGTGGGCGCCGCGGTGGCGGGTCATCTGCGCTTTGTCGAGCTGCCGTGGTTGGCATTTGTTTTTTTCTTTTTTCTTGGTGTGTTGTGCTGCTCGCCAAAATGTTATCTATACTCGGTGTTGGTTGCTTGGAAATACAAAGCGGGGAAACCCTTTTTCGATAACTTAACGGCGAGTCCTATTGCCCACGTAGGGTAGGGAATACAAACCAAGCAAACACACGACAACGCCTTCTATATGGATCGACCCATTCCTCGTTTCCTCCGCTATTTTGGGACGGTTTATAAAACCTTCTCTGAGCCAATTTTTCTTTACGTGTATTTTATTTTCTCATTTTCATTTTTGAAAATAATTCTTGAAGATTTTTTCAAAACTCAGGTACATTTTTTAAATTGAGAAATTTATTACCATTTTTGAGCATTTTCAATGAGTGCGATTTTTTGAATTTCAAACATTTTAAAAATTCATGATTTTTGTAAAATCAAGGCACATTTTTAAATTCATCAACATTTTCTAAAATTTGGAACACTTTTTGAAATCCAGGAAGCTTTAAATAATTGTTAACATTATCAAAATGTGTGGACCTTTTTGAACTCTGAGAATATTTCTAAAATTCGTGAACATTGTTTGAAATGCGGGAACTCTTTTCAAAATTGTGAACACTATTTAAAATTTAGGAATATTTTTTATATTGATGAACATTTTTTTCAAATTCGATAACCTTCTTTAATTCCAGAGCATTTTTGAAAGCTAAATATTTGTGAAATTTGAAAATAACAATTTCTGAACAATTTTTAAAATGCGGAACTTTTTTTTGGAAGCCCGAATATTTTACAAGAAGTAAAATAAAAGCAAAAACGAAAATAGAGAAAAGAAAAAACAAGGGTGACCCGTATTGCAGTGTTCTGGCCTAAAGTGCTTGGGGGATTTGCTAGTTGATAAGGTAAATATCCAGCCCCTAAATGCTAGGCGTAGTGAGGATAAGGGCCTCCAAAAAACTTCTTTTCGTTCTATGAACTTTAAAGTGGGGGGGGGGGGGGGGGGGGGGGGGTTGGATATGAGGGGATGCACGTTTGCTGGCCTTGTGCTTGGGGTGGGGGGAGGATATGAGGGCAATCCCTCCGGTTATTACTGTTTCTCTGCAAACCGGCGCTGCAATAGCGTGAAGTGGGCTCGGTCCATGTTAGTTTTTTTCCCTGTTTTCTCTTTTAATCGCAAAAAATTTATATGTGTGGACACGATTTGAAACGAGACCTCCAAGCTATCAGAAAGCGACGCTAACGAACTCAGCCACCTCACTTTTGTGTTTATTACATTTCTTCTTTCTTTTTTATTTTCCTGGAAAGGTTTCGTAAGATTTATTTTTCTTTTTCTTTTTCTTGGAACGCTTATGTTTGTTTTATACTGTTTATTATTTTCTCTAAATGAGTGAAATTCTTTCTGAAATTCCTAAAACTTTTTAAAACGATGATCTTATTTTCCAAATCGATGAACTTTTTTCAAAACCGATGAACTTTTTTTCCAAATTGATAAACTTTTTTTTCAAAATGAATGAACCTTTTTCAGAATTGATGAACTCTTTTCAAAAGCGATGATTTCTTTTTCAAATTGGAAGAATTGTTTTCAAATAAATGAACTATTTTTAAATTGGGTGAACTTTTTCATAATTTTGATGAACTTTTTTCTTCATTTTGATGATCTTTTATCAAATTTGATGAACTTTTTTAAAATTCATGAACTTTTTTGTTTTTGTGTTTTCTCAATTGGTACGAACCTTTTGAAATTCGTTGATTTCTTTCAATTCGTGATTTTCGTGAATACTTTTTCGAATTTGTTTTCTTTTAAATTCGTTTATTCTTTTAATTTTTGTACTGAATGAATGGTCAAATGATGTCCGTTTCCATTAGTAATCGACATAGTGACCGTGTCTTAGTTGTTATCGCGGGTCGGGATGTACGTAGGTGTTCGCAGTTCCAATCACCGATTAAACTAAATGCAAAAGTTTTCTCCTCGCGGTTTTGCTTTTTCTGCAGGTTTGCTGGGCCGGCCCGTGTGGCGGGGCGCGTGGGCGCCAGCTACCTGTTCGGGCGCTTAAGGCGTCGAACAGGAGCTCCCGGATATGAGGGGGTACGGTAACTTCTCTCGTGTCGAAAGGTGGGGAAGTTCCTATTTGCCGCTCTTTGCGACGAGGGAACGCACACAAGCAGATCGACGAGCGTCATGATGGGCCGGCCCGTTCAAACGTTAAAGCGAATCCGGTTTTGGGAATATTCTAGGAGGTTCCCAGCCGATTTTTTTCTTGTTTCAGGAACCTTTTAGGAGGTTCCTGAACCGGTTTTTCTATTTCCCTTTTTTACCTTTTTGTTTATTTTCTTTTCATTTACTGTTCATTTTTTTTAATTTTCTCTTTTCTTTTTCTGATTCCTTTTCTTTTCTTTTTCTGATTCCTTTTCTTTTCTTTTCTCTTTTTTGTTCTTTTTCATGTTTCTTTTGGTTGAGAATTTCAAATGTTTTATTCGGAATTTGATGACAGGTTCTTGGTTTCAAAATTTGCTCCCAATTTCAAAAATGTTCAGGAATTTCAAAAAAATGTTCCCATTTTCAAATTTTGTTCACAATTTCAAAAAATGTTCGTGTTTCAAAAAGTCTTTCAGGATTTTTGAAAAATGTTCTTGTATTAAAATATTGTTGACAATTACAAAAAATGTTCGTGTTTATGAAATGTTCAGGAATTTCAGAAAATGTTCCCATTTGCAAATTTGTTTCACAATTTAAAAAAATGTTCATCTTTCAAAAAGTCGGTCAGGATTTTCAAAAAATGTTCTTGTTTAAAATTTTTGTGGAAAATTTCAAAAAATGTTCAGTAATTTCAAAAAATATTCCCATTTGCAAGTTTTGTTCAGAATTTAAAAAAATGTTCGTGTTTCAACAAGTCTTTCAGGATTTTCAAAAAATGTTCTTGTTTTAAATTTTGTTGTCAATTTCAAAAAATGTTCGGGTTTTAGAAAATGTTTAGTAATTTCAAAAAATGTTCTCGTTTGGAATTATTGTTATGTTCATGTTTTCAAAAATTGTTCAGGAATTTCTAACCAAATACTCTTTTTCACAATATGTTCGGAATGTCATTCATAAAATATCCAGGTTTCAAAAAATGTACAGGAATTTCAAAATATGTTCTCATTTCTATAATTTGTTATGAATTTAAGAAAGATATTCGTGTTTCCAAAAATGTTCAGGAAATTCAGAAAATGTTTCTTTGTTTTCAAAAAAGTTCACAATGTCAGAAAATATTCAATGTTTCCAAAATTGTTCACGTTTTAGAAAATTGTTAGGTTTTGCAAAAAAAAAATATGTTTTGTCTGAATTCGGATTACAAAAATTGTTCACATTTTTTCAGAATTTTTATTTTGGAATATTAAAAAATATTAGTGGCATTTCAAATTGTTCGATATTATCAAGAAATGTTTCTAAAATGTTTTTCCCAAACCTCACCCATGTTGTCTGCTGTTAAAGTGTTTGGCGCCTTAATGTTCGACAGCAACTTTGTGGTGGAGTGGCTAGCTGATCGTGGTCTTTTTACTTTGCTGTGCTTTCGCTCGATGGGCCGGCCCAGTCTGCGTCGCCCTTGTGCGTCAAGCTCCTGTTTGGACGCAAAATGCGTCACATAGGAGGTCTCGAAAGGGTGCATGCATTGGGCTGGCCCGTTAATGTAGGTTCGCTCGCTGGCGCTCACTGTAGATTTATCCGGTTTCTTTCTTTTGTCGTTTTATTTTATTTTTTTCACCGGTTCTTTTTTGTTATTTCATCGGTTTTGTTTCATTTTTCTGTTTCTCTTCTTTATAACTTCAGTTTTGTTCTTCTTTTCTTTGTCTCTTTCTTGGTTTTCACAACTTTTGTTATTCTTCATTTCTTTTACTTTGTTTATCTATAGTTTCTTTGTTTATGTCTGGGTTTCTTTGGTTTATTGGTTTCATTTTTTCGCACTGTTTTTCTCAGGTTTCTTTTTTCCTTTTTCTCTTCGGTTCTTGTTTGTTTTTTGTTTTCTTTTAGTTTTTCCTTTTCTATTTTTCCACACATGTCTACATTTTTCTTATCCATTTTAAAAAATATATTTTGATGTTTAATTTTGTGGACACATCGTATATTTTTCTTATACATTTGGTATATTTTATGCATGTTTAATAATTTTAAACGACATAACTAATATTTTCAAACATATATTTTTGGATGTCTACTTTTTCATAGACATTATACATTTTGGGTATACATCTGGAACATTTTGTATGTAAACATTTAACATATTTTCCAATACATGATTAAAAAAATTTAAAAACTAATATTTTTTATGTCGGCTATTTTCCATATATATTCTATATTTTGTTTGAACATCAAAAACATTTTTCTGTGCAAATTTGATATTTTTGAAATACATGAATTAAATTTTTAAAATTATGATTTAAAATAGTTTTAATATATATTCAAAATATTTGGAAGTATAAGCAAAAGTTAAAAAAAACGTAAAAATGGGGGGAAACGAGGCAGTAGCTTCCCCGCATGCTGGCCCAGCGCATTTAGGTAGAAACCTGGTTGCACGCACGTTAGTTGGACCGGCCCATTCGAGAGGTCCTTCAGTCGAGAATGAATATATCGCGCGTGAAGTGAAACATAGTAACACCCGCGTTATGCGCGGACTATGAGCTCCAACACTTGACACGATTCCAGAAATGGATAAAGCTTGTAAATTAGGCACAAGATTTCTGCTTGTTATAGATACTAGATGACCCGTTGCGCCAAATGGTGCAGAGACCTGCTGAAGACATGTTATCGATGAAAATAACTTCATGCTGCAAGAACCTTCAACTAAATTATGCTATTTTTTAAACATGTTTATTACGTTGTTAAATAATAGTCTGGGAAAAGGTAAACTTTGCATAATATGAATATGTTCAGTTTGAAATTATGGTCACTATGATGAGAGAGTAAAGTTGGCATGGTTGTATTTTTTTAGCAATAGTTAACCCGTTGCACCTAATGGCACAGAGACCCGCTAAAGCCATGTTGTCGATGAAAATAGTTTCATTTTGCAAAGACATATTCGATATTGATAGTAGAAAGCCTCATCTGATAAACCATGCTATATTGAAAATATGGTTATGCGCTTGAAAGTATTCGACATGTGCTTGAAAATTGGAGTAGAGACACACTAAATACATGTTCACATTGAAAAGAAAATTCATGGTTTAGTTGTTTTAGTTGTGGGCAAGCACATATGGTAACAAATTTAATGCAGCGTAGAGCCCCATTTGAAGCGTTGAAATATTTTGCATTTTTCAACAACTTTATGTTTGAGAAAGCACAAATACCATGTCAACTTGAAGTGTTTTGAAAATATTTAACTTTAATATAAGTAGGTTTTAGCAACCACTTAGGTACTAATTCAAACCCTTGAAGATGAAAAATGAAGGATACTTTATCTTTGAAAATATATACTTGAGCATGCATATTATGTTATCTTATTCGAACAACATAGGACCAAATGGCCCAAGGTAAAAATTCAAACACGGATTGTTTTGAAACCATTGCGTTTCTTTAATATATTTTAAGTTTTAGAGATTATTTAGGTGCATGGTAAAAAATGAGCTAAAAATGCGCCATTCAGACACCACTTTCAACCATTTATGCATATGATCGTTACATAGAAAAACAAAAGAGGTCACTATCATAGTTAAAAATAAAAGACACCATTTTCAATTATATTGTTTTTTAAACATAGGGATTTTATTAAAATAGCCAGCACTTCACAGAAAAAAAAAGTGTGAAAGTATTCATGAAAAGATCAGAGGGGATATCTCTGCTTGGACAAAGTCCTACATCCTGACATAGTCATCTAGGAGTTTGAATTGGATAGCTCCAATGTTCGAACATGTTCTTGTTAGAGCGGTGGCAAGTTACTATCGATCTTACGCTTTCCTCCTTCCACTTGTCCCAGATGACCTTTTCAGTTTCGTCCTGCCTACAAAAATAACTTTTGAGAGAACCCTTGCATGAGAAACAAATGAAATCAAGAGAATGAATATACAACTAAAAGACAACATCTTTTCAGAAAGAACTTTTAAGAAATAAATGAAAACAAGACAAATGGATGGGTTCGAATCAGAAATAAAAGTGGTTATAACTGAAAAGAAACAAATGCCATATGAACAAACTAAGCAAAGGACAATGCAAATGCCTAATATTGCCACAGTATACACTGGAACATGTAGTACAAAACATCAGTTGGACATAGTACTACCCTGACACGGAAAATCGGTGTTTTTCAGAATATAATGAAGTAGTTGGTTTGATCTGTCTTGCCTTATCAGAAGCAGAGGACAAAGCAAATACATATGCCAGACAAGGAACAAATGGTTGTATTCATTCTCATCGGCTGCCAGAAACTAACTGGCATGTCTATGTAATGTAAGAGGTACATTGCATTTCAAAAGAAAAAAGTTCCCTTGGCTATCTGGATGTGAAGATCCATCATTGTAATCTTCGTTTTTGTTTGTTTTGGTCGTTGCAACACTGTATTGGGCCTTTTCCCTATTTTCTTAAATCAACATATATTCACATGCAATATATAATTAGTACATTACTAAAGCCTAGCCAAGCATCATTACATCACCAAGATCTGATGATTGAGCTAGTGCATCTATTTCATGAGCCACCATGTACCTTCATGTACACAAGAATTGGAACATCTAACTAACAGTTCCTTAATATCTCCGAGCTCATGAAACGATCTGCAGTGAGAAGGATCAACAATTTTCAGTTTGTTGACACATTAAAAAACTACATGGGAGTTGCACAACTCTAGCGCTAACTGAACAACAAATCTCAGTGTGCAAGCTTTAGCATATCCAGGTAAAGTTCTCAGTGAACAGAGTTTGTGATGAACGAATCTTCAGTGAATTGCAAAATCAAGAATTCAAGGTACAGTACATCACAGAACATAAGCAATAGCATTTCCTTTTTGAATAAATAAAATAGAGGATCGAAACAATTAACAGAAGAAAGAACCACCTTTTGGTTGGGAAGCCTTCCTTTTCAGGGAACCCATCCTTGTTAGGCAAGCCTTGTGGCATCTGTAACCCTGAAACCACACATAACTCACCATCAGAAAACCGGACTTCCAAGCTTCCTATTAAGGGGTATTTGGATTTCTAACATCCAACAAAAGAATCAATCATGCAATCAAGATATGTAGGTAAACAAAAGAAAGAAAGCTTTTCACTACAAATCTCATCTAACTTTGTCATATTCTCTACTCTCCCTCATGTAGTCATTTATAGAATCAAAATTTGAGAGCTGTGCCTTGGGCATAAGAAGGACAGAATATAGTTCATGCATTATTGCATCAGCTTTAAGGTCCGACAGTCAAACAAATCCCAAGCATACGAATTGAACAAACTACTGACAGAAAACTGAAAGAACAAAGTAACCTAAAAACACTTTGACTAAAAAATGTAGGTCTACTGTAATCAGCACTCAAACGGTGCAAATATAAAATGATGCCAGCCACTGATTATTCATGAACACAAACCATACAGATGACTAAAGTGTAGAAAACTGAGTATCCAAACATGTAGAATTATTTGTTTGACCAACAACTCCCCAATCTCATTTTATTTTGAGGCCAGACCAGGTTCAGAATAATAGCAATGCTAGACAAGATGATAATGAACTTCTGACCATATTGTCGAGCAGCAAGTAGTCGGAGAAGGCGTAGTGGCCGCACTCGTGGGCGACCACCCAGATGTTGTTCATGATGCAGCTCTGCATGACCCAGTAGAGCGGACAGGCGCTCAGCTGTTGCATGCTCAGGAGTGCTGGGAACCAGACCAACGCGGCGTACATGAGGGACGTGATGATGACGAGGTCATAGACCACATAGCAGAAGGACTTGATCACCCAGCACTGGAAGCAGTGAGGCAGGATTGCCTTCTTGATCTGGGCCAGCGTGAATGTCGGCATGTCCGTCGGCGCATGCTGGAAGATCTCACCGGCGCCAGCGCGACTGAGCAGCTCCTGCTTCTCCCTCTCCTTCTCCGTCATTCTGCCGCCGGCACCCATGATGTCGCTGACAACAACGAAAAGCACTGGTGATTAGACAATGTCTCCTTCTCCGTCATTCTGCCGCCGACACACATGATGTCGCTGACAACAACAAAAAGCACTGGTGATCAGACAATGTGGATGAAGGTATATACATAGTATATCATTCAAGAACGAATATATATGTCTGTTTGTCAAATGAGGATGAGCTAAACTTCAGTTCAGGTTCAGTCAAATTTTAGACCCAATAAAACAACGACAGGTTGGACTGGACCAGCTTTCATTCATGACAACACATGCCATTTAGTAAGCTGTACTTGGATAGTTAACTGATTGCCAAGCTAACTAAAGAAGAACTGAAAGTGTAATTAAAGACTTTTGATTTGAAATTCAACCAAAAATACAACTGATTCAATGTTGTAGGTCATATGTGTCACCAATGTAAAGAAGAGCTTGCAATCCGAGCCAATATAAAAGACATGCATCGTCCATAATGTTGCAAAACAAAAATCCTGAATTGGCTGGAAAACTCCAACTAAAAAGATCAACAAGTACAAAGAAAGGACTGATTTCGACAAGAAAAACTACTACTACAAGTTGCAAGAAAAACTACTACTCCCTCCGTTCCAAAATAGATGACTTAGTGCAAAGTTGAGTCATCTATTTTGGAACGGAGGGAGTACTACAATTTAATAATTGCACTGTAAAACGAGCTTTTGTTTCACAGTAAAAACTACCGCTACAATATGTAGATCTTTAGCAACGCTTAAAGAATTCTAAATTGACAGAACCTCTTCCAAATTATATAATGCATCCTACTAGTCTATTTGGTATCCATTGAAAGTGTAGTACTGGAATTTAGCTAGAGAAATCTGTGTATTTATGTGTATTGCTGGAAGGGCCTGGATGTGCGGTGAACATGTTGAACGCAGGCCAGTCTGAGTGATACACTGGTATCGTACAGCCGAACACAAGTTTGCAGTCTCATGTAACAACTTGCTCCGCTATACCAAATCTCAGCCTTACAACACCAATGAATTTTACAAATATTTAACAGGCCCAGACATGTAACTGGACTTATTATTCGATAACACATAAATAAATATGCAAACCTTTTGGTTGTCCGTGAGATTTTCAGCTGAAATGAACTGATCATCAGCAATCAAGCCAGTGAACTCATATATGTTTTTGAATATTGCACCGACATTTCTTGGATCGTTCACATAATATATATAATGCTTTCCACCTAAGACACAAGTCTTTGCATGCTCAACAAGGCTTTCCCACATCTTATTTGACATGCCACTGCCAAGAATCTACAGAGACAAGAGCGTAAGAACATAAACCAAACTCCATAAATTACAGTCTGATAACAGGCATAATAGAACTTACACTTCGCAACCTCTGTTGATCCCTAACAAGAAGCCGAAGAAAATCTTCAACTGTATAGATTCCGCTTCCATTTAACTTCTTGTGGAATGCACCATCCTTGCCAACCTTCTCTAATCTCCAAACATCATCCTTCAAAGCAGGAGGGTAGTGTTTTTTGTACACTGCAAAATACAATATCAGCCTACTCAATACTTGAAACTTTTAACAGTATGAGCAAATTAACAATGTATGGACACATACATTCCCCTCTATGATCCTTAACAGTAAAAGCTTTTGTCTTCGCCTCCCTAACACGAATACCTTCAGAAAAAACAGAGGCAACCCTGAGCCCAAGTCTGAATTTCCTGCTTCTTATCCAGCTGGAGTTGTCAGTGAAGATAAGCTCCCCTATGGTTCCAACACCTTCTTTAAGAGTCACCTGAAGGTCACCAGTCAAGAGAGGTCTTTTCCCTTCACGCTCCTTGACAATATGACCTTCAAACTCCTCTTCTGTCCAACCCTCATCTTCCTCTTTATTCAAATCACCCTCAAGCACAAGAACATCCAGCTTTGCACATGATTCAGGTCCCGAAGTGACAACACAACCAGTGTTGGTATCCAGCAGCACAACATGTATAGCTGCCCCATGCTCGCCTTCTACTTTTCCACCAGTAAAGAGTGGGAGAGACAACCTTGTAGGACCTTGAAGTATGTCTAGAGGGGGGGGTGATTAGACTACTTGACCAATAAAAACTTAACCTTTTCCCAATTTTAGAGTTTGGCAGATTTTAGCTATATTAAGACAAGTCAAGCAATCATCACACAATTCAAGCAAGCATGCAAAGAGTATATAGGCAGCGGAAATTAAAGCATGCAACTTGCAAGAAAGTAAAGGGAAGGGTTTGGAGGATTCAAACGCAATTGGAGACACGGATGTTTTTGGCGTGGTTCCGGTAGGTGGTGCTATCGTACATCCAGGTTGATGGAGACTTCAACCCACGAAGGGTAACGGCTGCGCGAGTCCACAGAGGGCTCCACCCACGAAGGGTCCACGAAGTAGCAACCTTGTCTATCCCACCATTGCCGTCGCCCACGAAGGACTTGCCTCACTAGCGGTAGATCTTCACGAAGTAGGCGATCTCCTTGCCCTTACAAACTCCTTGGTTCAACTCCACAATCTTGTCGGAGGCTCCCAAGTGACACCTAGCCAATCTAGGAGACACCACTCTTCAAGAAGTAACGAATGGTGCGTTGATGATGAACTCCTTGCTCTTGTGCTTCAAATGATAGTCTCCCCAACACTCAACTCTCTCTCATAGGATTTGGATCTGGTGGAAAGATGATTTGAGTGGAAAGCAACTTGGGGAAGGCTAGAGATCAAGATTCATATGGTAGGAATGGAATATCTTGGCCTCAACACATGAGTAGGTGGTTCTCTCTCAGAAATGGTAAGTTGGAAGTGTAGGTTTAGTCTGATGGCTCTCTCCACGAATGAAGAGGAGGTGGAGGGGTATATATAGCATCCACACAAAATCTAACCGTTACACACAATTTACCAAACTCGATGGGACCGAATCGTTAAACTCGGTCGGACAGATTTAGTAAACCTAGTGACCATTAGTGATTTTCGGTGGGACTGACATGCAACTCGGTGAGACCGATTCGGTTAGGGTTAGGGCATAACGTAATCTCGGTAAGACCGATTACACAAACTCGGTGAGACCGATTTGGTAATAAGCTTTCCAGAGAGTTGGTCAGGTAAACTCGGTGGGACCGATTTGCTCTTTTCGGTGAGACTGAAATGTTACAAAAAGGAAACAGAGAGTTTACATTGCAATCTCGGTGGGACCGATCGCTCACTTCGGTTATACCAAAACGTTATGAAGGGAAACAGAGAGATTGCAACCCCATCTCGGTGAGACCGAGATTCCTATCGGTAAGACCGATTTGCTTAGGGTTTGTGGCAGTGGCTATGACTTTTGGAATCGGTGGCGCCGGATAGAAAGAATCGGTGTGACCGATTTTGGCTTTAGGTTTAGGTCATTTGTGGATGTGGGAAAGTAGTTGAGGGTTTTGGAGCATATCACTAAGCACATGAAGCAAGAGGCTCATTAAGCAACACCTCATCCCTTCTTTATAGTATTGGCTTTTCCTATAGACTCAATGTGATCTTGGATCACTATAATGTAAAATGAAGAGTCTTGAGCTTTTGAGCTTGAGCCAATCCTTTGTCCTTAGTATTTTGAGGGATCCACTTTCATCATCCATGCCATGCCATTCATTGAGCTTTCCTGAAATAATAGTCTTGTAATAGCATTAGCTCAATGAGCTATATGCTGTTATGAATTACCAAAACCACCTAGGGATAGTTGCACTTTCAATCTCTCCCTTTTTGGTAATTGATGACAACATATAGATCAAAGCTTCGACAAATGATAATAAAATTTAAATAACATCGTCGCTTTGAGAAGTATGTGATAAGCAAGAGCTCCCCCTAAATTTGTGCATAGTTTTAGATTTGCTTTGGACTGCAAATGCACAATGAATTAGGCTCATGGGTTACTCTTCCATGTCACATACATCTTGGTGGAGCGCTCAAAATAATAACCAATGAATACATGCACTCATCACCAAGCATAGTGAGTGATCACATAAGATAGATAGGATAATATCAAGCATGCATAAGTGTAGCTTATGATCAAACACATGATCATCAATGTCTCACAAGCATAGTATCTCAATCAATCAAAAAGCAAACAAGTTTAAACCAACAAAGCAAGAGAGAACAAAAGCAACACTCACTCTCTCGAAGCCTATGATCTATACATTTTTCTCCCCCTTTGGCAACAAGTTACCAAAAAGTTCATAGAAAATGCATAGTGCTAGATCGACTCTCAGGCTTGATCTTCAGTTGGTGGTGTCCTGATAACTCCTTGGATGAAGGCTTCAGTTGATGTAGAGGGTGCTGGAGTTGATGCTGAAGCTGGTTGCACTTGAGCTGAAGGGGCAGTAGCTGGTGCTGAAGATGTTGCTCTTGTGTCTGGCACTGGCACAGCAGCTGACCTCTGGGCTCTAGGCACTCTGGCAAAGACATTTGTGGTAGTCTTGCCCTTCCTCTCCTGCATGTCATCCTGCAGCTGCTCCACAACTGACTGAATCTCAGTTACCTTGACATCTAGATCATAGAATTTTTGTTCCATGATTCTTTCCAGGCTCTCCTGGTTTTGAGTTAGGGTGGCCAACCCCTTCTCAATCCTCAGATATGATGCTATCAAGTAACCAAGCTGCTCTTGCTTGTTTTTCAAGAAATACTCAGATGCCTCCTCTTGAGTTGGCATCTTGGCAGCCTTCTCCTTCCTTGCCTTCTCCTTCTTCTCTTGAGCTTGAACTGATTATGGATCATCTTCATTCATGACAACCTCATTGTCCTCAAAGTCTGGATAAAGTGGAAAGTGTTCCTTATCCAACTGATATTTTCCTGTGCCCATCTTTGAGTTTATCAATTCTTGAATCTGAGGTGCATATCCACAGCTCCTCTTCTGATCTGCTGCAGTCCTCTTGATTGTTTCAATGATCAGGCTCATGACTTTGAATTTTTGTGGCACATCAAATAAATGCAACATATTGATGGCATGCCCTCTGATCATGTTATGGTCACCAGACTTGGGCAACAGAGTGTGCCTCAGAATCCAATTTATGGTTGGTAACCCTGACAGCAGAAAGTGGATTGATCCAAAAGTGAAAGTCTCTAATGCCTTGTCTGGAATTTCCTTGTACATGTGAGCCATTGAATTATGACCCATTTTCTTCTTGGCATAAATGTCTAGGTCATCATCATTTTCCTTTGGGGCATTTATCAGTTTTGCCCATTCTTCTACAGTGGATTGGTACCTTGTACCTTCAGACATCCAAACAATTCTTCCATCTGGGTAAAAATGTGTTGTGGAGTAGAATTGCATGGTAGTTCATCATTCCAATTTGTGAGCTTTTGCCCAACAAAATCTGCAACTCCACAAGCAACAAAGCTGTCTTGCACTCCAGGATAGTGTTGTTCATTTTCCTTGATGAATTTCTAGTCAACCCACCTCATGTCACAAACTATGGGCTTCTTGTCCAATAAGATTGTCTCATAGAAGTCCTGTTGTTCCTTTGTATGGAACTTGTAATCAACAGCAGTTCTCCTCCTTGTGGCATATGGATCTGCCATCCTCCATAGTCTTAGTCCTGAATCCTTCCTGATTCTCATGTCCTCAGCCACACGATGGGCATCATTGTGGTCGGGTATCTTTGGCTTGAGCTTCCTTAGAACCTATCCTTCTTCATCTTCCTCCTCTGCAACCTCAGGCACTGGGGCCTTGTTCTTATCAGCAGCTGGAATACTCCTGGTATTCCTTTTTGGTGCAGACTTGGCCTTGGGGGCAGCTTTGGGTGCTTCCTTGGGCTTGGATGTTGCAGCCCCTGATCTGATTGCACCACCCATAAGCTTAGCTGCCTTTGGCGCTGGTGCAGAAAGCTCTTCCTCTTCCATCATGGAAGGTTGCCCAATAACTCTGGCTATGGTCTTCTTGGCCCTTTCCTTCCTCTTCTTGCTTTCATCAGCTGGCTCTTTGGGAACAGGATTTTCAGGCAGTTGAGTTGATGCTCTAGCCTTGAGCATAGGTTGCCTTGTTGCAGGCCTTTTAATCTTCATGCCTGGCTTTATATCCTTTGCTGAGCCAAATTCCTTCTTGAGCACCACTTTCTTGGAAGTAGCCTCATCTTCCTCGGCCCTGTAATCTTCATCCTCTGAATCTGAAGTTCTTTTCCTCCTTTGCCTAGTTGCAGCCTTAGGCAAATTGCTAGGAGTACTTCTGCTCCCTTCATCTGAAGTTGAGGGACTAGTGCCCTCACTTAAGTCCATCTGCTCTTCTGACTTGTTCTGGCTGTCACTTTGATCAGACATACTGCAAAAGCTGACTGCTGACCCTGTGAAGAGTTATAGATGAGATAGAAAAGATGAGCATCACAAAATGCAGAGGTTTTTGCAAAAGAATGACTCAAAAGTTCAGTCTTAGTTTTCCACAGAAAGCATTTCGGATCCACCGATTTTCAAACTCGGTGATATCGAAGCAGTTTTGGAACCTAAACTGATGATCTCGGTTGGACCGAGTTTCAGTTCGGTGGTACCGAGACTGCTAGGGTTTCACAGAATCCTCAAATCGGTTGCACCGATTAGTAATTCTCGGTCAGACCGAGTGTCACTAGTGCAATGGCATAAGCCAAATCGGTGATACCGAGTTTTTCAACTCGGTGGGTCCGAGATGGTTTCGGCAGAAACCTAACCCTAAAAATCTGAATCACATCTAATCTATGAACTACTTTGGCTGGATAGAAGAGTTTCAATCGTGGCAAGAATCAATATGAAAACAATGTGCCAGGAATCAGACGTGGATAGCACAAAGATTAAGTCCATACCCTAACTTGGCGGTGGACTTGCTACGGCGGCAACGGCGGGGACGAAATCCGTTGACGGCGGCGGAGACCAGCGACAGGAGGCTGCTGGCGACGAGCAGATGATCTGGAGACCACGATGGCAGAGCGAGCTGTTGCGCGGGCGAAGGGTTTCGGAGAAATTTCCAAAATTTTGCCTGTGGCTATATATAGCCCGACCCTGTCGGTGTGACCGAGTGGAACAACTCGGTGGCACCGAGATGCATAACTGTGTTCAGTTACAGCAAATCGGTGAGACCGAAAAGTTCAAACCGGTTGCACCGAGATTGAAAACTCAGATCAACTTGATGATCTCGGTTGGACCGAAATGGAAGAATCGGTCAGACCGAGAATCACAAAGAGGTTTTGGAAGTTTAAGTCTATGACGAATCGGGGACTCCAAGTGCTCCTCACGCAGAGTGGTTCGAATCTGACTTGATCAAGTTTTGTGATGTAGCATGAATAGAGTTTGAGACGAGAAAAGCATAGATAGCTAAAGAAGGTTCTTAGGCATTCTTGTCCATCCACTTGGCTAAAATAAGAAAGAACCAAACAATCAAAACAACAAGTGGATGTCCTTGAATGAGTAAAATATGCACCAACATGCTCACACAATAAAATGGCAAATGAAATATGTGGCAAAGCATGCACAACCAATTCTAGCATCTATCAAACAATTGGCGATGACTAGGTCATCTATATATGAGTATATTGACTTAGGAGTCAAATGAGAACATTTGATCATAGGTCATACTCATCGTTTAAGCTCTAGTGGGGTTACCACTTTTACATAATGCTTTAATGTGTTCACACCATTAGAGTTGCTTTGACTCAATTCTTTGAGTTAAGCTCCCCCTAGATGTGAGATCCCCCCTTAGAGGGATGAACTAACCTTGGGTTTTGTCGATGATGACTTCATGTAGGTGTTGAAGATGTGGATGCTCAATGTTGAAGTAGATCATTTGGAGCAATCCTTTGGAATGAGTTGCACTTTCAACTTGCCTACATGGGTTAGTCCCACAAGGAACAAACAAGAATATCCATAGACATAGAGTGATGCACACACAAGATGATGTCCATGAAAACATTAGGTTACCTTGTCCCTTGCCTTACCAATAAGAGGGTTTGTGACTCCTTGAACTAGTGCAAGATGTGAAGGCTGATTGCACTTGTTCTTGACAAAATGATATGAGTGAAGAATGTTGGCGGAGTCACCCTCAAGAACTCTCTAGTTCTTCTTCTTCGGGATCCACATCATCTTGATGGGAATCCTTGGAGTTGTAGTTGTACTTGATGAAGTAGAACTTGACGTAGTCTTGGGGACCCACTTGAACGAGGCTTTAGGAGCTTCTTCAAATGCATCAATCTCTTCTTGAAGCTTGTCCTTGCCTTTGTTCTTGTGGTCTTGTGGTGGAAGATCATCTTGAGCTTGTGTCCCCTTGAAGGAAGTAGGATCATACTTCTCTTGTTGAGGAACAAACTTTGTCTTGGAGTATTGATCTTCTTCCCACTCAACTCCATTGGCGTTGAACTTTTGTTCAAAACCAACACCTTGATTCTTCCGGTGCCTTCCTTGCTTGCATACAATTTCCTCGAATTGCTTACTCCCGGCAAGGCTCTTGTAAACACCTTTCTCTATAATTCCCTTCAATAAACTATTTTCTTGCTCAAGTGTAACTTGGCTAAGAAAATCATTAGTGGAATCAAAAGAACTACTAGAAGCAACAACATTGGATTTAACATTATTATTGTTACTACTAGAGGAAGTATCTTTCTTGTACTTGTTACTAGACTTGACTTGAGGCATGTAAGTAGATAAGAGTAAACACTTGGCAATGTAAGAAGAACTTTTCTTGCGGAGATCATCATTGATTGCCTTTAAGAACTCATGCTCTTGCTCAAGATTGAGCTTTTCAAAGCGTAACTTCTCATGAGCCCTTAAAAGTTCTCGATGATCTCCGAAGATAGTTTTATGAGCCAACTTAAGAGTGTTTAGTTCTTTATTTAGAAGCTCAATTTTCTCCTTATCATTGTCATTCGTTTGATTAGCATGATTAATTGACGTTTCATCATAGTATTCATCACTAGAGTTGTCAACAAGTAAATCATCATCCACAAGCAAGTCATCTTCATCACTATTGAAATCAACATACTCAGGATGTGTTACCTTTGGACCTTTGGCCATGAAGCATCTTCCAATTCCTTCATTTGGTGAGTCAAATATGTCGTAGGAGTTGGTTGACACAAGTGCTAGACCGGTAACACCTTCATCTTGAGTATGTTCGGAGTCGGAGTGATAGCTTCTCTCGGAGTGATTGTCGGAGTCGGAGCCGAAAACCCATTCACCAACATGAGCTTGATGTCTTCGTTTTGTGTAGCTCCTTGATGACTTGTCCTTCCTTTCCGAATCCTTGCTTCTCCGTGAGGGTCTTCGTTCATAACGATCATCTCTACTTCTCCTCTCCCTTGGTGGTGATTCTTCTCTTTTGCTTCTTCTTTTAGGAGAATCTTCTCTTCTTTTGTAGGGTGTCGTACACTCATTGGAGTAGTGTCCGGGCTTCCCACAATTGTAGCAATTGCGCTCTCGACTAGAAGATATTTTGTCATGATAAGACCTTGATTTGGAGCTTCTTTCTTTGCTTCTACTCTTGTAGAATTTGTTGAAATTCTTCACCATTAAGCTCAATTCTTCATTGAAGGTTTGTTTATCACTTGATGATGTGGGGGCTTCACTTGAGGCTTTGTAAGCACCACTTGACTTGTTGTGAAGTTCCTCCTTATCCTTGAGTGACATCTCATGAGCAACAATTCTTCCAATGACTTCTGTTGGCTTGAGATTTTTCTAGTTTGGCATCATTTGGATCAATGTGCACACGGTATCATACTTTCCATCCAATGCTCTTAGGATCTTCTTGATGATGAATCTGTCGGTCATCTCTTCACTCCCTAAGCCGGCAATCTCATTTGTGATAAGTGCAAGCCTAGAGTACATTTCAGCGACACCTTCACCATCCTTCATTTTGAACTTGTCAAGCTGACTTTGGAGCACATCCAACTTGGATTCCTTGACGGACTCGGTACCTTCGTGCATATCAATCAAAGTATCCCAAATTTCCTTTGCATTCTCAAGACAGCTGATTTTATTGAACTCTTCTGGGCACAATTCGTTGAAGATAATATCACAAGCTTGAGCGTTGTATTGCAGCATCTTCATTTCTTCCGCATTCGCTTCACGGTTCGGTTCTCTCCCATCAAATAATTCACCTTGCAAGCCAATACAAATAATTGCCCAAACGGCGGGGTTATGTCTGAGAATATGCATTTTCATCTTATGCTTCCAACTAGCAAAATTAGTACCATGAAAGTAAGGACCTCTACGGTGATAATTTCCCTCGCTAGACGTCATACTCTTCTAGGTTGTGAAACCAAGGCTATGACCACCAAAGCTATGGAAATCAAAGCAAATGGAGACCAAAGCTCTGATACCACTTGTAGGACCTTGAAGTATGTCTAGAGGGGGGGGGGGTGATTAGACTACTTGACCAATAAAAACTTAACCTTTTCCCAATTTTAGAGTTTGGCAGATTTTAGCTATATTAGGACAAGTCAAGAAATCATCACACAATTCAATCAAGCATGCAAAGAGTATATAGGCAGCGGAAATTAAAGCATGCAACTTGCAAGAAATTAAAGGGAAGGGTTGGGAGGATTCAAACGGAATTGGAGACACGGATGTTTTTGGCGTGGTTCCGATAGGTGGTGCTATCGTACATCCACGTTGATGGAGACTTCAACCCACGAAGGGTAACGGCTGCGCGAGTCCATGGAGGGCTCCACCCACGAAGGGTCCACGAAGTAGCAACCTTGTCTATCCCGCCATGGCCGTCGCCCACGAAGGACTTGCCTCACTAGCGGTAGATCTTCATGAAGTAGGCGATCTCCTTTCCCTTACAAACTCCTTGGTTCAACTCCACAATCTTGTCGGAGGCTCCCAAGTGACACCTAGCCAATCTAGGAGACACCACTCTCCAAGAAGTAACAAATGGTGCGTTGATGATGAACTCCTTGCTCTTGTGCTTCAAATGATAGTCTCCCCAACACTCAACTCTCTCTCATAGGATTTGGATCTGGTGGAAAGATGATTTGAGTGGAAAGCAACTTGGGGAAGGCTAGAGATCAAGATTCATATGGTAGGAATGGAATATCTTGGCCTCAACACATGAGTAGGTGGTTCTCTCTCAGAAATGGTAAGTTGGAAGTGTAGGTTTAGTCTGATGGCTCTCTCCACGAATGAAGAGGAGGTGGAGGGGTATATATAGCCTCCACACAAAATCTAACCGTTACACACAATTTACCAAACTCGGTGGGACCGAATCATTAAACTCGGTCGGACCGATTTAGTAAACCTAGTGACCGTTAGTGATTTTCGGTGGGACTGACATGCAACTCGGTGAGACCGATTCGGTTAGGGTTACGGCATAACGTAATCTCGGTAAGACCGATTACACAAACTCGGTGAGACCGATTTGGTAATAAGCTTTCCAGAGAGTTGGTCAGGTAAACTCGGTGGGACCGATTTGCTCTTTTCGGTGAGACTAAAATGTTACAAAAAGGAAACAGAGAGTTTACATTGCAATCTCGGTGGGACCGATCGCTCACTTCGGTTAGACCGAAACGTTATGAAGGGAAACAGAGAGATTGCAACCCCATCTTGGTGAGACCGAGATCCCTATCGGTAAGACCGATTTGCTTAGGGTTTGTGGCAGTGGCTATGACTTTTGGAATCGGTGGCGCCGGATAGAAAGAATCGGTGTGACCGATTTTGGCTTTAGGTTTAGGTCATTTGTGGATGTGGGAAAGTAGTTGAGGGTTTTGGAGCATATCACTAAGCACATGAAACAAGAGGCTCATTAAGCAACACCTCATCCCTTCTTGATAGTATTGGCTTTTCCTATAGACTCAATGTGATCTTGGATCACTAAAATGTAAAATGAAGAGTCTTGAGCTTTTGAGCTTGAGCCAATCCTTTGTCCTTAGTATTTTGAGGGATCCACTTTTATCATCCATGCCATGCCATTCATTGAGCTTTCCTGAAATAATAGTCTTGGAATAGCATTAGCTCAATGAGCTATATGTTGTTATGAATTACCAAAACCACCTAGGGATAGTTGCACTTTCAAACCTGCTTCTAAATTGAAGCTGAAGATTTGTCCCATCAGGGCCTTCTATTCTTTTGGGAGAGGACATGTTTTCACTATGTATTAGTATTGTATCTCACTAGTGTGGCTAAACCACATCTGCAGAAATTCTGAAAATCCCAGATAAAGCCATCCCATGAGTGTCACCACGTTAAACAAGTTTATGATCTTGTACCTTCCTTCAATTCTAGCAGGACCCAACTTGGCCAAAGCACGCTCTACCTCTTCGCTTACCTATTCGCAAAATATAGAAGAACAGAATGATCAATGTGCTCCATCAAATAAGTCAACAGACCGTACAATAAGTTCTTCTACTCACAACTCTTCAAAACTTGTATGCCCATACTCTCTGCAACTGCAATCTACGCTTATTAAATTTCTTGAGCATTTAAATTTAAAGTAGCAAAAAAGCAAAACACACCCTAAATCACCACGCATAAACTGGTTTGAATTATGGATGTGCCAAATAAGAGGTTTAGCTAAACACATTACTACAATACAGTAGTTCTGAAATTATTACACACAGAGTAAGCATGCTAACCTCTCCATCCTAGATTCCAGGTATTTCTTCAAGAACATCAGACATTCAGGCTGAGCTCCTATCAATTTCAAGCATGCAAGATAGTACTTCTTCTCCTGTTTGAACCTACAAAAATGATTGTATGCATCCTAAGTGTATACAACATGATCTCTATACACAGTTTTATTCAAAGCAAAAAAATACTAATTGGACTAACAGCTACAATCATCTTCTGAACCTAATCAAGGGAAACAACATGGAGCAAAAATCTCCAAATAACACACGGCCAAAGAGAAGCTATTTTTATGCAGGGTTGTACAAGTTCAGAGAGAGAGAGAGAGAGAGAGAAGCTCACCTTGGCGTGTGACATCAGATGCGCTCGTTGACATGTGCGCAACCACCAAAGTTGCGACCGTAGTCTTGACCGCCCACACTGATCGGCTCGTCGTCACCTCGCATCGACTGAGCCACCGCCTGGACCCCGGGATCTCCTCTTCCTCCTCCAGGTCCGGGCCTGCTGCTTTGCAGCACGAAGGGCGAGCCTCCTAGAGAGGTTGTGGCGGCAGCGATAACACCTCTACTGGAGCATTGATACCTCTTCTCAAATCCTGAATGATTGAATGATCATTAATTTCTTCAATCCTCATAACTGAATATTTCTTGTGTCTCTATGTCACTTGACTCACTCCCTGGCCAGCACAGTAACAACATCAGCAGGTCAACCGCAGCAAGCAACAAAGTCAGTATACAACAAAGCATAGCTTCGTAGCTTCATAGAAGATACAAGCATTATACAAATATTACAGCAAAGCCAACATCAGGCCATCAGCAGCCCAACACCCAGACAAAGCACCGAGCAACAAGCCAGCAAGTACGCATACAACAAGCAAGCACACACGCAGCACAACAACAACAAGCACACACACATCACACGTGTAATAAGCAGGTCAAGAAGACCAGGAAGAGCAGTGACTCAGAGGAAGTTACCTCGCCGGAGACGGGATTCCTGGCGGCAGTGGTGGAGTTGACTCGGGGCGGCGATGAAGGTCACTCGAGGCGGCACCCAAGGCGACTCCAGGCGGCAGCGGTGGCATGGCCATGCAGGCACCCTCGATCCAATCCGCCGCCCTGCTCTTGTCAATGGGGGGACGCATCAGGTGCAGAGGCAGCGGCTACACTCACGGTGCAGTAGAGGTAAGTCGATCTGCCTCCTTGGCTAGCATCCGCGCCTCTCCTCCTTCTCCGGCTGGTGACGCCCAGCTGATCTCCTCCTTCTGCGGCTTCCTCGCGACCTGGGGTGGATAAGGACCTCGGGGAGGCAGTGGATCTCGTCAAATGCGGTGGCGGAGCTCCTAGGGCTGCGGGAAGGAGGGAGAGGGGAGGGGCGCGAGCGCCTGTGTTAACGAGGAAGTGAGGAGGGAGGATTGTGGCAGCTGCGGGTTGGGGGCTAGCCGGCTAGGGTTCGTTCGGCCGTGCGCTCACTCCATCGGGCAGCGGCTAGGGTTCGTGCGGCTGAGACGAGTGAGTCAGGTTGTAAGGCCAACTCCACCGCGCGATCCTATCATGTCCGCCCCCGTCCGTTTGGGGTAAAAGGGACAAATGGGACGGCCCAGTGCGTGACGGCCCGGACCCATCTGGTCCGTTTTGTATCCGTGCCGACCCATTTCGAGCGCAAACTTGCGCCGGGTTTGGGTCGCGGTGGACAGCCAACGGACGCTTCGAGCGACCGCGTCGGGGCCGCGTGGCAGGCGACCACCTACCTCCCACCCGCCAACATAAATGCGCACGGGCGGGAGGCGCCACCTGTCATCCGCACAGCGACGGGTCGACGTCCTTCTTAAATGGGACCCGTGGACCGGTCGTCGTCCTCATCCCCACGCCGGCCCCTCTCTGCCCCCTCGAAAGTCGACACGCCCAAACCCTAGCCACTCCCCGCCCTTGAGCTCGCCGGCCGGCCGCAGCCATGGGTTTGTGGAACCGCAAGGGGAAGCACGACCGAGAGGCCGGCTCCTCCTCCGGCGGCCGCCGCGGATCCGTGAAAAAGGAGGAGTCCGCGTCACCGCCGTGCTCCTCCCGTCGAGCCCACGCGTCACCGCCGCACTTCGAGCCCCCGCGCCGGCCCCCTTCACCATTGCCCCTAGGCCCTTCGGCGAGCGCGACCGGCAGTACATCTGCGCGGACGTGTGCCGGAGGTACTGGGAGACGAGGACGCCGGTCCCGTGGAGCGACGCCCACCTCCCCAACGGGTGGCACCTCTCCGCGGATCGGGTCCCCATCCCGCCAGTGCCGGCGACCGGCCGTGCACGGCGCGATGAGATCAACCGCCGCCGCCGCCTCCTCCCTGATGACCTGTACTACGACCACAGGTATGCCCCCAACTCCCCGCTCTGGGACACATGGCTCCAGGACGAGCACGACACGCGCCGCGCGTCCTACTTCGCCGGCACCGTGTCGGGGCCGTGGAGGCCACGTGCAGAGCCGCGCGGGCGTACGCAGGTGCGCGGCCTGACGCCCGGCCGTCGCCTTCCCCGTCTCCGTCGCCCCCTCCCCCTCCTCGCATGACAGAGGAGGAGGAGGCCCATCTCCTGCAGCGTGTCATGGAAGAGTCCATGAACACGCACGACGAGCGGCAGTGGGACGGCCTGGAGGAGGCCATGGCCCTCTCTGCCGTCGGGGACGTCGCCTTCCCGGAGCTGCAGCTGACGGTCGTCACGGCGGCCGTCACGGAGGAGCCGATGGAGGAGGACCCACCGGCGCTCGAGAAGCTGTTGGGCCAGGGGTGGGGCTGGTCCTGCACCGCGCCAGAGATGGCCGCCGGCCTGGGCGTGAACTGGTGCCCCACTCCGCCACGGTCACCGGAGCGGGAGGCGTCGTCGCGGGAGGAGGTGGTGCAGGCACCTCTGGCCGTCCATCCCGCCCCCGTCTACCACGCGCCGCCGCCCCACCTGTGGACGCCGCCGGCCTACGTTGACCTCGTCAGCGACGACGACGACACCGGCGGCTAGTGAAGACGGGGACGGCCACGGCACCGACGGGCGCGGCAGGAGCGCGCGGGAGGCATTTTTTTATTTTTTTATATATTAATTATGAAACTGGGCCTTTTAAGTGGCCATGAAAACTGGGCCGTTTTGTGGCCGACCCCTATATATGTTTTATGTTTTTAAAATGCGTTTATTTACTTTTTTAGTTATTTCATTCTAGTTTTTATATTTTTTTATTCACGTACACCCCGAACATGATTTGAGATGCGGCCGCGCGGTGGACGCACGCACGACCCATCTGATAAAGCTGGACATGGGCGAACCCATCGACGCCCCAAAGGGACAAAATCCGGTCAAACCGGACGTCCGTTTGGGGTCGTGCGGTGGAGTTGGCCTAAGTGGGCCGGAACCCGTCCCGCATCCCGCAATCCAGAACGCGAGCGGCCGTGCGGGATATGCGGCTGGGAGCTCCTATTTGCCGCATTCTGCGGCAAAAGGACAACCCTTCGCACAGGACGCGCCCGACTGGGCCGGCCCGTTAGGAAAATGCGCAAGAAAACAGCGGCACCTGCAAGCTGGGATTCGAACAATGGATCTCTGGTTACTAAACTAACCATGCTATCCAGTACGCCTACAGAGTTTTGTTGACAGGTACATAGCCTGATGTCTAAAGAACTATGAGCAGCGGCGTAAACTGAACAATAGTTAAGAAATTGCAACCAAAAGTTCAGATTTCGCACACCTTTTGGAAATTAAGGATTTTTGATAAATGCGAAGAATTTTGAAACTTTGAAACATCTGACGAAACTGCAAAATACATTTTAAAATTCTCGAACATTTTTCCAAAAAGTGAACATTTTTTTAATTTGTACCAAAAACATGAAAATGGTACATCTTTTGAAATTCGAAAAAAATTGTAAAACGCTAAAAAAATAAATTTTCAGAACATTTGAAAAAACACAAAAACTTTTATAAATTCCAGAACATTTTCCTAAAAAACACTAACTCTTTTTGAATTGGTGAATTTTAAAAAACTAGAACAAATTTTGAAATCCGGAACATTTTTTGAAAACCCAAACTGTTTTGAACTGCCGAACAAAAATTTAAAACATGAACAAATTTTGAAATCCAGAACAAAATTTTGAAACTGGGTGCAATTTGAATATCCCGAACATTTTTGAAAATACGAACACTTTTTCTATATATGAAATATTTAAATGGAATCATTTTTCTAAAACTTCAAAAAAAATCTAACACACGAACATATTTTCTAAAGCGTGAACAATTTTTGAAACTTTGAACTTATTTGAAAAATTGCGAACATTTTTAAAATAATGAAAGAATTTCGTAAACACAAATATATGTTCTAAAGCGCGACCAATTTTTGAAACTTTGAACATTTTTTGAAAAATTGGGAACATTTTTTGAAACGTGAACGATTTTTAAACTCCTGAAAAAATGGATATTTTGAGGACAACTCTTGATATACAAACATTTTTCGAAATGTGTGAACATTTTTTTATAATGGGAACAATTTTTCAAATTTCTGAATATTTATAGAAAAGTACAAAAAATATGAAAATCCTGGAATTTTTTTTGATTTATGAACAAAATAATGAAACACAACGATTGAAATAAATTTGAGAATGAAAAATTAGAAAGAAAAGAAAGTGAAAAAAACGAAATAAACACAAAAGAAAAATAAACAGAAAGGAAAAAGGAGAGAAAAGTAAAAAGGAAAAAGGAAAAAGGAAAAAAGGAAAACGAAAAAAACAGAACAAGAAAAAACCCGGATCAGGAACCTTCTAGAAGTTTCTCAAAACCAAAAAAACCGGGGACGTTGAAACAGTGAAACGGGCTGGCCCAGCTCGATCTCCCTGTGCGAAACCTCGGCAATTTGCCGCAAAGAGCGGCGAATAGAAAATTCCTATGCGGCTTGCGTACGCGGTATACGCGGGTGGCCGCTACGCCGCGAGCCCGCAAGCAAGATGTGTCCATAAATTATACATCCAATATATACAAAGCTGAATACATCATGAAGAAATAGGCGCACAAACTCTCGTGCTGAATAATAAAATTATGAACTGTATGAGCTGATTAGTTGAGGTCATCCTGTGATAATCGACAGCGCAGTGCTCATAGTAATCAATAGAGGTATTTCCAACGCTGACAACCTGTTCGTACCCATCTCGTCATCTAAGTGTGTCTCTAACGCCTACTCTCAAACCGCTAGCACCCGTCCGGACCACGTGATTCAAACTTGTTGTATCATCCAACATGGTTATGCATCGGTTCACAGGATGGTCTGAACGTATTTCTTCCGTAAAACATAGACAAACGTGTGGGCTTAATTTGTCGGCGTCCAGACAGCACCCACGCCTGCTTTTGACCACCCTGGCCCACCCACCCTCGTCCCTCGACCGCGCACGTTCCCGCCCGGCGTCAGCTGCCAACATTCATGCCGCTGTAAAGCGGCCGCTTCACATTGAAGCCGGCCCAGAGCGAACACAACCTCTCACCGCCTCCACCATTGAAGTAGCGCGCCGGCCGAGGGCGCCACCTGCAGTGCGTCCCCGGTGTTTGTGCCTATTCAATGCCGAAGACGCGTTACTGGATGGGATGGGATGGGATGGATATCTACCACGCCCGTTCGATGCCCCGTCCGTCCGTATGCCATCATTAAGTAGTCTCGCTGACCGAGAAACCCACTCCACCACTGCGCATTGACGCACCCAGACACCTAGCCAAGGATGTCCTTTCTAATGTGTTCGGATTTTAATTTAGCTGCTCCACCATTAAGTGGAGGAGCAACCTACGTCGGCGCCTATGCCGGTGTTCCAGCAGGTGCAGGAGGAACGATGGTACAACCTGTTCCTCGCCTCGGTGACCCCAAACTTCGTTGCGGAACAGCGTGCGACCCACGAGGCCGTTCACGCTCAAGTCTTCCCTCGCTGGGAAGCGGCCGTCGCGAAGGTCCAGCTGCAGGCGATCGCCACTGAGAACAACATCGGTTTTGCCTCCTGTGCGCTGCCGCCAAACTATCGCGTGGCCTGGTGGTATGGCAACAGCATCGGCGCCACCATTTTCATTGTGGACCTCATGTCCAACTGCGGCAGACAGGTCGCAGACTCCTCCGAGAATGAGTAGGGCATGTGAGGCAGCAGGGCCTTGTGTCCCATGTGGACGGATCCGTATCCCATGTTCTACTCTTCCTTGACGAAGACCGCACCTGCACTTCACGGGTCTTATTGCCGGTGCTCATGTAGATGGCGGATGAAGGAGGTGGTCCAGGAAGTGAACAACAAGGGCTTGGACGTCTGCCGCCCGCCATAGTTTTTTTTCCTTCTAAACGTTTGAAATGCAATGAAAACCTGCCGTGTTTGCATGAATGTCATTCGGTTTATATGAAATCCAGTCATTTTGCACAAAATTCATCTGGTTAGTTCAAAAACGTGGACTGGCACCCCTATCTGTGGGCAGTTGCGGGAGAAAATTTGTGGGTCGCCATTGGAGATGCCTAACACGGTACCCCATACGTCTGCCCATCTGTTCGGACGTCCATCCCGAAATACATGGTGTATAAACAGAGTAAAAAAATCATTGCTTTCTAAGTTTGCCCAAATGTGTACACAAAAAAATTAAAAAAAACAATAGCTAATCAATACCGATATACTATACTGCGCGAAGAGTGTGGTTTGGATTCATTCCAGGAAATAGAACGTGGATGAGTGGGAGCATGCAGCAGGATTTTTGAGAGCTGCTCCCAGCAAGGCCGACGTTCAGGTTGAACGGCAGTAAAGCAAAGATCACTGGAGTAATGTGGTAAGGACGCACGCCTGTTCACGGGATGCGGGCACATGCGGGTTTCGCGGGACAACCGCAAAATCGCATGTAAGTTATGCGGTTCGTCGCCGGTGCCCACTTTTACTGTGTTTAGCGGGGCGGCTTTGCGGACACGCGGGACAAGCCGCGCCGCTTGAGTTAATTGCAAGGCACTATCATACTTCGGCACGTTGTGACAAATCAGTATCATTAGTTATTTTTTTTGTCATGCAGTGCTAACTCTAAGCCTAAGTGTTGCAAAACAGACTAAGCCACGTATAAACACGTATTGACGGTGTATCTGACCAGCGGGGCCCGCATGTCAACAGCCAACTTGGCATATTTTTTTGCAGAAAACCCCTTTGTTATAAATTTAATTGCTCAAAGCCGCGACCTCGCCGGAGCCTCGTCGCTGGCTCGCAGGAGCCCCGTCGCCTCGACCTCGCCGGCCTCCCCTCGACGGAGCCCCGTCGCTGGCTCGCCGGAGCTCCGGGCCCTTCTCCCTTCTCTTTCCTTTCCTCTCCTCTTCGCTGGCTGGTCGGGGCGGTGGTGGTCGGCGACGCTGGTGGGGCGCACGGGTGGGTGATGTGGTGGCGGTGTGGGCGACAAGGGTTGAGGACGTCGCGGCGGCGTGGTTGCCGGTGGCCGAAGGAACCGCCGCTGGATTCATGATCCGCCGCCCATGTGTGCCTCGCCCACATATCCTCTCGATCTGCTCGACCCGAGTTACTCGCTCGAGACCTAGACGAGCCAGCGTCGCATGGGCCGCTTGATAGCCCAACCGCGCCCCAAGAAGCTAGCACATTTTTTCTGAGGGGAGTACTAAGCACCAGACTAGAACCAACGCACGGCAAGATTTTATGTGAGTTAGTATTATTTAGTGCCATGAACTTTTTCTCTAAAATTTATGTGGATTAAAGAAACAAATGTAAGATAATTTTATTTGTCTTAGCTCAGTTCCACACACATGCACAATTATTACTGATCCTCATTGTATTTTTCAAATACACAATTAAACAAATTATATGCCCAACTTGGAGTTACTGCATATATTTTTTGTATTTTTTAATGCACAGTTACTCAAAAAATGATAACAAGTACTAAAATTATTGTGTAATCGTAATAAATTTTATATTGCATGACGCACATTTTAGAAAATACATTTACAATTTTTAAATACGTGTTCAACATTTCCCAAAAATGTTCTGAACATTTTTTTTTCTTCAAATGCACAAACACTTTATTTACCTTTCAGAGTAATTTTAATTTTTTTTGAACATCAACCCAAAAAACAAAGCAGAGACCAGCAGGTTTATTCTTCAGAGCTTGGGTATTCTACAGACATTGTATACTATAAAATGTTCAACATATACACGATGAACTTTTTAATATATTATGCAATGAACATATTTTCAATTATACGACGCGACAAACATTTTTTTAATGTCATATATTATGTTTTTATTAGTATCATATAAAAATCGGAACGGCTAGGAGTTTAAGGCGTATACACGTACTAGTTGACGCATAGGATGCACAAGCAAGCGCTGCAAACGACTAGGCGCGGGATCGATTTCCGTCGGACGGGCGCGCGATTTTGTACTTCGTAAAAGAAAACGAATGGCAAAAATATAAAAACATCTACGCGTGCATGCTGACGCGCTACCCAGTAGATCCGCACGTCGCGGGTTCGAATCCCTGCGACACCTGCGCGTGCGTTTATTTTTGAAAAAAGATTTTTTGTGGCAACACCAATTTTAACAAACAGAGGATATATGCGTGATTAAATAAAAAGTAAGGGTTGTTTTTGTAAAAGAGCATGCCACGTCAGCCCTGACGCACGGGTCCCAGAGGTCAGATACACCGTCAATACGCGTTTATACGGCTATCAGACCGTTTTGCAACACTTAGGCTTAGAGTTGGTACTGCATGGTAAAAAACATGACTAATAGTATTGATTCGTTACAACGTGCCGAAGTGTGGTAGTTCCCTGCAATTAACTCGCGCCGCTTGCACCCTTACGAGTGAGGGAGGAAGGAGGCGGGGAGCGTGCGGCTGCGTGGTTTGGGCGACCAATGGCTTTTTTGGGATGAATGACCAATGATACCGTTTCACCCCGCACCCAGCCAACACATCGCGACCCCATCGACGAAGCGGCCCACTCGTCATACACGCGTGAAAGAAACAACAAGGTGAAACACACAATGAATATCAAACGGATGAGGAGAGCCGAGGTGCGATTTTTACCCTGATCGGACGGCCACGAATGACCCAATCGGGGGAGCCTCCTGGAGGTGAGTTGGCTAGCTTCTTTTTTGTTTTAAATGACACGTAATGGAACACGATGAAAAACGAAAGCAGAGGATATATGCGTGCGTTTATTTTTGAAAAAAGATTTTTTGTGGCAACACCTATTTTAACAAACAGAGGATATATGCGTGATTAAATAAAAAGTAAGGGTTGTTTTTGTAAAAGAGAATGCCACGTCAGCCCTGACGCACGGGTCCCAACGGTCAGATACACCGTTAATACGCGTTTATACGGCTATCAGACCGTTTTGCAACACTTAGGCTTAGAGTTGGTATTGCATGGTAAAAAACATGACTAATAGTATTGATTCGTTACGACGTGCCGAAGTGTGGTAGTTCCCTGCAATTAACTCGCGCCGCTTGCACCCTTACAAGTGAGGGAGGAAGGAGGCGGGGAGCATGCGGCTGCGGGGTTTGGGCGACCAATGGCTTTTTCGGGATGAATGACCAATGATACCGTTTCACCCCGCACCCAGCCAACACATCGCGACCCCATCGACAAAGCGGCCCACTCGTCATACACGCGTGAAAGAAACAACAAGGTGAAACACACAATGAATATCAAACGGATGAGGAGAGCCGAGGTGGGATTTTTACCCTGATCGGACGGCCACGAATGACCCAATCGAGGGAGCCTCCTAGAGGTGAGTTGCCTAGCTTCTTTTTTGTTTTAAATGACACGTAATGGAACACCATGAAAAACGAAAGCAAACAGGAGACACGAGATTTAACGTGAAAAAAACCCACAAGCGCTAACCAGCAAATCTTTACTATATTGAGGAAAGGTTACAAACGCCGGAGATTTACAACTGATCCCGTGCGGCGACTTACAAAGGATATATATAACACAGGTGACCTAAGTCAATACTGACCCGCTTCAGCCCAAGCCTACCCGCGACAGGCACGCTTCGCTCGCTCGTCGGAAGTTAGCCTTTCTCTTTATACTTGAATTTGCTTCACATGAAAAACAACTTACACTGATTCTAAGTACTCCATCCGTTTTTATTTACTCCGCGTATTAGTTTTGGTCAAAGTCAAACTTTGTAAACTTTGACAAAGTTTATAGGCAAAAATATCAAGATATACAATAACAAATCAATACCATTAGATTCATTATTGAATGTACTTTCACATCATATATATATTTTAGGTAAATATTTATGTTCTTGTCTATAAACTTGATCAAACTTTAGAAAGTTTGACTTCAATAAACTCTAATACGGGGAGTAAATAAAACGGAGGGAGTACTAGTATTACTAAAACACATAATTGTTTTTGCACAGGACAGGTCTTGAAGGACGTGCTTTAAGATCTGTGCATCCACTGAAAGGGCAGCATCGCCTACCAAAATTACCAGGATTGTACCAGTAATTATACATATATTAATTAACTAAGTAACTAAAGGATGCCAAAGCTAGACTGCAGTAATTATACAGTACACCACTGACTACATGCTTCTAACAGAGGAGGGATTAGTTTGTGATTTAGCTCAATTGCTGAAACCTAGACGCAAATCCCAGACTAATACTACTACTAAACACGAGCGACTCATAGTGTCACGGGTGTTTGACGTCTTGGGTGTAGATGTA
>NC_057813.1:534852758-534853361 GCF_018294505.1 Triticum aestivum | reverse complement strand
GATGGCCAGCTGGGCCGAAGCCCAGTGGGGGGGTTGCTTTCTCTTCTTTTTTTTTGCTTTGTTTTCTGTTTTCTTTTCTTTATCTATTTTCTTATTCTATTTCTTTTCAGTTTTGTTTTATTTTTGTTTTATAAAATATAAAAGTTGTATCTTAAATAGTAACACTAATTATACCTCTTCCACAAAAAGGTTTAACCCCCAAATAATATAGTTTAGTATTTTATAAAATACCAACACATTTATTTATTTGTTTTACCGACAGTTTTAATTAATTGAATGCATTTAGACATTTTATAAAAATGTGGTTCCTCCACCAACATTACTTATGAATTATTTGTTACATTTAGAACATTTTAGTTTTGACTTTTGAAAACTTTAACTGTTTGACTTGATTTTAAATTTGAATTCAAACCGTTTTTGAACCATCGCAAGAGTAATAACAGTAACCGAGGGGACGTGGCATCATTAGCGTGGAATTACTGTAGCATGATTACCCGGGCGTCACACCACCCTTGGCGCGCCCCATGAGGAGTCCTACTCCCACCGGGAGTAGGACTCCCCCCTTGTTGGAGTAGGAGAGGAGAGGAAAGGAGAGAGAGGCGG